>NC_060130.1:967984577-968287607 GCF_021461395.2 Schistocerca americana | reverse complement strand
ATCACAACAAAATCAATATTTTAATGCTGTCTGATGATTCTTTTGGGACCAGTACCATGGCTGCACCCCATGAACTGTTGTTATGTGCAATAATGCCTTCAGCCACCTGCTGATCAATAAACTCTTCCATCAACGATTTCAGACATCTTAGAATCCTGTACAGTTTCCAACATACCAGTGTATTATTGCCCTTTGGTATTCTGTGCTGTGTGACTGGTGTTGGTAGTGAACCACTTGCATAAAAAATTCCGTAAATTACAGTATCAAGGCTTCCATTGCTTTTCTATCATTTGCTTGTAAGTGCATTATTCTCTCGCATAACGCAGACACATAAACAGTTTGCTTGTAGGAAAGATCCTCAAGTGACCCAACGACATCTTACTCCTCTCGGACATCTAAAGTACAAATCATTGAACCCTTTAGCAGACTCAACTTACTGTAACCATAAAAAAACTTCTTTTTGGCAATATCTATATCTCATCTGTATACAAAACAGCGTGACTTATGCTGTTCGTTATTGCTTTCCGATTGCTCTACAACAGACAATACATCCTTTGTTAACATAATGATGATGATGATATTTGGTTTGTGGGGCGCTAACTTCGCGGTTGTCAACACCCATACAAATTCCCAATCTTTTCACAATTACGACATACCTTTGTTAAGTCCATACCTACAGTAACCCAGACTAACTCTGATGTACTGTGCAGTATGGTACCATGTGAACTGATTTTTAGTGTATGTGTCCGTAGTTTATTTTGTACAACCTTCATGATAAGTGAACTTTGCAACAATGTCTCACTTTTAGGTGTTGTCCCCTGGTGTTTTCCCCAGTCAAAACAATGCCCATCAAAGTTCTGCTGTATACTGTGAAAGATCAGTTTTTCGTCATGTTCATAGTCGAGTCCTAGGATCGCACAGTTCCAACATTAACATGTGTCAACATTTCCACATGCTTCTAGAACCTTTTAATTCCAATGCTAAAGTTTATCACTGTTGTCCCTAAAGTCGTCACATCTTTTTCATCTATCTCACATAACCTATGTCATGGAGACTTCAGTCTCTTCTTGTCTAAGAGGTCCATACAGTCGACTGACACATGAGCAACAATGCCCATGAAAAACTTGTTCCCCACTGTTTACTACACGTAACTCATTTACTATGTCTAACAAGCACACGTTGTTGAAGTGCTCAATTGTACTGGATATGCCATTCGATGGTTGAGGCACCCCTGTTTCCGATTAAGAAACCCTTACCCGGACGTTGTTTATAGTAGTATAACAGGCCAGCTCAAACATAGTGTGTGTCACTGATGACGTCATCGATGAGTCACGCCCACCGCCACTCCCATCTGGGAAAGGCCATCTGCCCTATGCATAAAATTGTGAGAATTCAAATTTTTGTGAGACTTTTAAATTTTTGGTGGAAAACTCAAAAAATTGTACAGATGCACTGGTTGTTATTGTCGTTAGTATAAATTGGCATGAAATTCAAAATGGTGCATTGTCACATTGGCTGACTTGGAATACTGGGACAGGGAATCTGACACTTGAAATACTGGTGTAGTCTTGTTATGAGATCAGAATACAAGATGATGATGCAAGGTGGCCTACCTGGATAAAATATAGTCGACACAAGATGGCTGACCTGGAATTCTGGCCAGTCCTTGTGTGACATGACAACCAGAGACTTGGAATACTGGTGCAGCCTTGCTGTGACTTCAGAATACAAAATGACGAATCAAGATGGCCAATCTGGGGTACTGGTGGTGGTGGCGCGGGAATTCAAGTCTCTGAATGCTGGTACAGGCTCTATGACATCATAATCCAAGTTCCAGCATACTGCCACTACGACGTTTGAGACAAAGGATGTTTGTTCAAGTCATACTACTCCTAACTCTGAGTTTGGTTCTTTTTACTTTATATCTTTAAGACCACATAGTGAGTAAAAGGTTCTCACTCAGAGTTATATGGTTACTTTTAGAGTGCCTGCATTCTGCTTCTCATAACTTAAATTCATCTAACACGCCCTAGAGCCGCACCAGTGACAGTTCCATGCATAGAGAAATCTTATGCATGCTGTTGATTCAGCTACCTCAAGTGAAGCGAAGGATATCACTACAGCCTCACTCCTTGTCCTAAGTTTAACTCTGCATGTGCTATGTTTAAAACAATTACAGGGAGTGGGATAGTAACAATTCAGAATTCATGTTTGTTTAAACAAACAAATACCAGGCCCAAGAGGAGCCTCCTTTCCATGATCGTAAAGTTCGTGATCGAGAAGTCCAGCCGTGGTCGCTAAGAGCTGTGTCACCGTGCACCACTGTCAACGTCAGAAGACAAGGCCGCAGGGATGGCCGTGCTGCGTAAGGCACGATGGTCACGAGTTAAAATGGTGAGAGACATTAAAACACTTCCACTTTAACTCAAGTGGTAGGTAAGGGGTAACAGCAATTGAAATGAGAGAGGAATACTGGGATAGAGAAGCACTAGCCAAGTCTACTCAATATGGAATGTGCTGGGATGTCTACTACTGAGAAACACTAGAGAGTTGCTCCAGCTAAGTCTACCCAATAGAGAATGAGAGAGGAATTCTAGTACACCTAATGAGAAGCTACAATCCACAGATACATACATTCTGAATGGAAATTGAAAAATCAAGAGATGCACATTCATCTTCCCGACGTTGGACACTATGTGTGCAGGCTATGAAGAAGGGAGGAAGAAGAAAAGAACACTCGGGTACTATGCCCAAAAAATTTCATCACATAAATGTGTGTGGAGAGGATGGTGACAGTAACGTAACAAACCACCACACAGCTATCACATACGCAAACTTATATGAAGAAGTCATGTAGCATCGACATATGAGACTGAAACGGTCTTATACACATTTTCAAGTTGAAACATACCCATCAAAATGTGACAAATACATATGATGGGGGAGTATGATATTTTCTACGATAGCAACGGTCTACTCTACACTCCAACATCACATTTCAAGAGGAAAAACTGAACTGCCACCGCCAACAGTGTGCAGTGGCAACTTGTGGTAGATGAGTGTAATATTCCCCAGCGACACTGCACAGGTTGCTAGTTCGACCTGGTGGAAGGAATATGAATGGTACGCCCTAAGAATGGGAGCAGAGGTTAATGAGAATGAAGTGAAATCTCTGTCTACGGTGTAGCGTCGTGTATGATTCATGCACACTGGTTGCACTACATCTCTCCAGGCATCAACAGCTCTGAAGACCAGCGATCTGTGGGCCAGCGCATGCCTAGATGACACAGCCATCCGAATTTGTCGTCGTGTCACAGAAATTGTACGGTACATACTTAACGTCAGCCGCCACCACAGGATTTCTAAACGCCGACAGGCATTATACATGCAGCAAGCCATTGATGGTTCACGGCAATTTCATGGTGAAATCAGCGAATAACATGCCGAAAGATACGCTATCCAGGGTCGTGAAAGAACAGAGTGAGCCCCCGGCTTTAGTAACAACATGGCATTCACTATGAATCATCAGTTCATTTATAATTCCGTATTTTGCTCATGTTGTAACATCTCGGAACTTAACACTGAATTTTGTTGTGTTAGTCCACCTCTTTTCAGCGGCACTATTCTGTGTAACGTGGATTAACCAAGTTCTTGATAGACTAAAAAGGATGTATGCATGTTGTTGTTTTTCTGTCCCCATAAAGAGAATAAGACATTCTTCAAAACTGAACAGCAGTCTAGCACTAGCGATATAGGCCTTTGACTGTATGTATGAAATTGATGATACTTCACGGTGTGCATTTTACGTTTCTACAATAACTTCGGACTGAAAGAACAGGTGTAATTCTGACATATAGTAGTATTATCCTGTGAATTATCACGTTTCTGAGTTCGCACTTCTACCACAAATTCGAAGCCACCACAACCTGACAGCACAATGTTTCATACACATTTCTGAGCAGCAGTGCAATTTTTGAGCCGGTAGACCATTATTTCGTCTTTCTTGAGAATCAGATGTATGCACACGAAGTGGGAGTGGAGAACACACACAATCCAATAATGTTGATGGTGACTTAACGCCATCCAACAGTCCTTAAATGTACATCCAATTATCAAGTTCCACACACTACAGTCGCAAACTTTAAGCGGGTTGTTAGGACCTCTGCACCACTTGTTAGCAGCAGACACAGTGGCTGCGCCAAAGACTGAGACGGCGTGGAGTTTTACAATTATTTATTAAACTTTCTTTACAATTTCTCCCTCATTGTCGCTGCCCAGCCCAGTGGATCCCTCTGCCTGGCTGCTGCTGTGTAGATTCTCCGACAATGCGCGCAACGCGCACCACTGATCGCACTCGGGAGCCTCAGGTCACCAGTGCTCCACTGAAGCCAGGATGCCCTGTGGTTGAGATGAGCTCGTAGCCACTCGGCGCCCCAGTACGGGCACGCCCACGGAGCAGCGTCGCCCTGAGGTCAGCTGCCGACGCCTGCTGCACTGGCGGCTGGGAAGCCGTCAGTCGCGATGTCCGCGAGGTCCCGTCATGGACGGACCACGCGCTGTGGGGATGGGTTGCCGTGAAGTCCGGGCGTCAGTCCCCGGCGGCGCCTGTGACCAAGACAGCGCTGCGGCCGGTCCTACTGGAAGTTCTCGCTGTAGTTAGTCAGACATGGTGCCGACCGAACTCTAGCCGACCTCCAGAGCTGAAGTTGACACTGGCGGCGAAAGGATGACTCCTGCAAGCTGGAACAGACTTCTGGAATCGTCACCTATGAAGATTGAACATTCGGACACGGACCACGTCCGTCCTGAGATCCGAACCGCTTCCTAATAGCTTCTGTCTGTTGCTGCCTGCGCTCCACTATTAATATCCGGCAGGAGGACGTTTTTTACCCTCGATGGTAGCTTTTAGTTATTACTCATGCAGTATATTGCAGCGTAGCTTAGCGTGCTGGCCTCACTTCCCCTTACTCAGCACTCTCCAGGCTTCGCTCGGCACTTGGTCTGTGTGCGGCCTTGCGTCAGTCTGTTGGTAGACTGCTGCTGTCAGCAAGGCTATCTGTGCCTGCCTACTTCACAACGTCTCGATCGCCGGTGTGCCTCTGTTTTGCCATTCTCCACTGCGTGAAGCAACACTCACTACATGTGGCCGCAACAGGGCGAAATTACTACCTTAGGCACCCAGTGCAACATAGATTCTGTCTGATACAACCTATTTATAGGTTCGCGAAGGTGTATGACTACAACTGTTTACGAAATTCGTATCTGACCACAGTTCAAAAACTGTGATATTTTCACATCATCCCCTATAAAATAATTGTCAGCGAGGGAAAACATATGTAACGATACAGCGATACCTTACATGAAAATTGTCTGTCCCCTTCTTATTCATGACATAACAACACGAAAAACAGTCACCAGAGCATATTTCAACATGACAGACAGTCAGTAGACCACAGCACACCATATATTTAACACCGACCGGAAGTCAGGAACGTTAGCTTCATGTTCCAACAAATACTTGACAACATGATCTAAGTGTAGTTAGAAGATATGTCCACGATAGAATGAGTCTCTCCAAACCGATCTATATCACAGAGTACAAGTCGCTCAGGTTCACCGCAATTGAACGCTTAAAGTTACTTGACAAAGGCACAGTTTCGTTCTCCCGCTGCTCCATATGCATGAGGAACAGAAGAAGGCGTCAAACCATTCATCTCTCTCTCTCTCTCTCTCTCTCTCTCTCTCTCTCTCTCTGTTGAGAAAATCAAGAGATGCACATTTATCCTCCTGATGGTCGACCGTTTCGTTCTTATACACAACATCTCAACACGAAATACTGTCACCAGACCACAGCACACCATTCATTTAACACCAACCAGAATCCAGGAACACTAATTTTGTTTTCCTACAAATACTTAATAAGATAATCGAAGAGCATTTAAGGTACGAGCATCATAGATTCAGTCTCATCATAGTGATCCATATTGCAGAGTACAAGTCCCACAGGTTCAGCACAACTGAACGCTTAAAATTACCTATCAGATGCACATATTCCTTTTCCCACTGCTCCAAACCCAAGTGGAATAAAACTAGTGACCGACTAGCAGTGACATATGATATTCTCCACAATGTGTTGTATGCAGGCTTACTACCCATCAGGAATATATTGGAACAAGATAACATCGAAATCTTTAACACCACCTATAGCAGCCACCAGAAACCACACATCACACCTCTTACTTCTGATTAACTATAACGGTGTTCCTAAAGGAAAATGTGCAATAACAGTTCATGCAGATGTGTCGGTCACTTTGGCTCAGATGGTATAGTACCATACTAGCTTCTGTAATAGTAGATTCAATACATAGATTCAAACATTAGGCCCTATGAGAAATTCGAATTGCAGTTGGTTCCACATACTTTTCATTGGTGACACTATGACTTTTTTAACTGACACAGATTTTCGCTGTGGACATATCTTGGTGTGATGGAAATTGGATAGCGATGCAGTGGAATGTTAAATTCCAACCGTCCTTCCTATGAACAATATGTGGTCTAATATGGAACTGGCACTGCATTTTTAAGTAATTTCTCACCTGAATTATGAGTGTTTTATGTTTTACATAGGACATATAAGATTTCCAGCAGATTTTTATCTACTACTCACCTGTAGCGTCCAGGCTTACTAACCATCGAGAACAAAGTCTCTGCTATGAATTTTTAACATGTTATTCTCATCTGACATTCCAACATAGTAAAAAAAGATATTTCCATGATGTCATCCTGCAGGTACTAACCTAACTTTAGAATCCATGACGTTTTCAGTGACGCCAGAATCCAAATGGCAGACCTGGGGATATGAACACATGAACACAGGCCAAAATAGTTGTTTCCAATTCCCATGGCGTCTACCCCCCCCCCCCCCCCTCCCCCCCTATTTTCACTCATATAGGTACGAAACGAGGATTGCCTTGCTTTCAACTACCATTCAGTGTTAAAATACAGAGTACAAATTCTAGCAAAGACTTCGTCTTAAACCTTTCAAGGAAGTTGTCGATGCACTGCCATAGATACGAATAGCATCTCCAGTACAGAGTGCGAAGCCTCGTGGAACAAAGAAGAAAAAGACGACTGGCGACTGGAGTACGTCCAAAATGCCTTATGTCCTTAAGCCACGTCGATGCATAAGATTTGAGATCGTTGTGTGTCTATATTGCACTTCGTTTGTTCTAGTGTAGATTATTAGGAAGTCATACAGTTCTGTTTTGTTCTATCTATAGTGTGTTTAAAGTTTTTCTTTTTTCATTTTCGAGGGATCAATACATTGTTGTTTTCGTTTTGGCCAGTTAATCTCACTTTCTGAAGGAAGGAGGCGATAGTGACAAAGCTCCTTTCTCTCACATCGCATAGCAAAATGGGTACACGCACGGACCAAATATATATTTAGAATTTCTGAGCAAATAGGTGGTTATGCTGTCATATGGTTGGAAGCTCTAAGAATTGCCAGAGGGAAGGTGTTACGATATGCCCAAGTTGATGATTCAGACTGGCGTACAGGCATACGAGCTCCAGTTCTTCCTGGGAAATGCTGAAGCAATTGTATATCAACGAGAAGTGCCAACACTATATTCACATTTCCAGAGAGTAGGCATCCACTGGGTTTACTCCGTTTCTTCATCAGAAGAAGTCATAGTAAGCTGTTACGAACACAAGAAACCAACAGATATGAGCCGGACGGGGTGGCCGAGCGGTTCTAGGCGCTAAAGTCTGGAACCGCACGACCGTTGCGGTCGCAGGTTCGAATCCTGCCTCGGGCATGGATGTGTGTGATGTCCTTAGGTTAGTTAGGTTTAAGTAGTTCTAAGTTCTAGGGGACTGATGACCTCAGAAGTTAAGTCCCATAGTGCTCAGGGCCAGCCAACAGGTATGAACAGAGTGGCACTACGGGGTAGTGGAATAATAATAAATGGTACGAATTGCGAGTCAGGTGGGGACAATTTTGTCTATCAGCTACGGTCCCTGGTTCGACGACACTTAAGTGGAAACAACCAGTGTTGTACTGAGCCGAGAAGCCGCTAGAGGTGCTGCCTACCTAAAACTTAACCTTCTTCAATAGTACCCTGAATCCAGACATTCTACGCTCACTGGACAAATTAGCAGCAATACGAAAAGGCAGAATTGCAGTCGAACAAATTTTCCAGCGCATAAAGGAATACTGCAGAAGGCAACGCCATAGTATCACCACTATGAGCGTGACATCTACCATCGCTGTAGTGGTTCTGATTGATATTTGTGTAATTTACTTCTGTTTTAAACGAAAGTCAATGCACAGTGCAGATTTACCTGTGCGCCAAATACCCGTTGGTTGGTTACTAAATACAGCTCAGACATAGTAAAGGAATTAGGTGTAAATTGATATATGAACCTATAAGTATATTAGTAATTGTGTTAGTCTATAAGAAATTACTTCTCAAAGACCTACGTTATCGCTTAGATATATCAACAGCTGAACACCATGTAAATTAGCTGCAAGGTAATGGAAGAATATATGAAGTTGTATAATGTGTAACTACTGGTGCAAAATATGTAGGATTTTTTTTATTTACAGGTACTACGAACTAAAAAATTCGAGACGAATTTTCTGAAGGAAGGGGAAGTTGTTACGCCCCAGGCTACTACCCCGGTGGACACTAAAAATTCGTCCAAGTTGTACTTTGGCAATTGTTGGAAGGCAAACTGCCTGTGTAAATGACCAGCGGACTGCCAGTTAGAGGGAAATTGTGAGCGAGTTGCGGAAGCTGTAGCAGCACAGGAGAACGACCGAGCGCCCACTTCTGAGAACGAAGACTAATGACAAAGCAGCGTTTCGTAAGAAACGCTAGGTATAGCGCAACGTTACGTTTTCAGGGGTCGAGCCAGGAGAAAAGAGCCTCTGAAAGGTGAAGTTGCGAATGTCTGACGTCGCTAGGAGAGCTGACAGATAGAGAAAATCAGGACACATTATGTCATAGCCATTCCCATCGCCGTAGAGCGCGCGAGAAGAGCCAATAGAAATACGAATACGAGATTGCGAGTGTTGACTGTTGACTGCCCAATGTGTAATCTCAGCCCTTGTGTCAGTTGCGGCTATCAAGTGTGAGGGAGGCTGTAGAGGTCCACCCTTGGCATGCCTAGCTATCGTTGCTCGTCTATGGACCACAAGTCTGGCTAGAAGGATACTGCTGATCTGCCGACTTTCAAGACAATGCTGATGAGGTGAGGAGACTGTCATCGCCCTGCAGGTCTCCTAGAGCTTTGACCTGCGTGACCTAGATGCTGTCCATCATCTGCCTTCGTGAGGGATGCGGGTGGGGGAGGGGGTTGGGGGGCACAGCTACTGATCATCCCATTCATGTGGCCGACACTGATGCTCCCAGCTCATGTCTCCTAAATGTGGAGCTGAGAGCCGAACCCTGGGAGCCAATGAGTACATCTGGAGGCCCTGGGGCCTGACGCATGTGTGCAAATCTTCGACGACAAGGAGTGCACTTTGGAGATCGATACGTGGAGCTGGGGCCGCGGGAGTCCAGGGGTTGACGGCCGCCATGTGACGTAACAGCCGCCACCCATTGCTTCGTTGTGCTGACAGTACTGCAAGTCGAGCACACACCAGCCTTCCGTTGTTGACGAGGCACTGTTCTGCCAGCACGGCTGCGGTTTGGCGCTTTTGAAGACAATCCTGGATTACTGCCTAATACGTATGTTATTTTCGTTTATGTTTTTTAGCGCTCTAGTGCATAATTTGTCTTCATCACCACATCCTTCCCTCTTCTCTCCTCATGACTGTAGCAGTCTGAGACTGGACTCCTATAATGTTCTGGAGTTTAAGACAGAATTTTAAAAAATATGTCACCAACTCCTTCCACTAAACTGACTTCTACCTTCGATGACACTTTTAATTTAATTTTTTTAGATATTTTGTTATTGGAATTAGCACTTTCATGCAGAAAATGTAAAATCATTTTGTTGCATTTCACGTAAATTAAATATACATCTTACTTTCACAATCCAGAGACTTCTCTCCATAGTCCGCAGCTCGTGGTCGTGCGGTAGCGTTTTGGCTTCCCGTGCCCGGGTTCCCGGGTTTGATTCCCGGTGGGGTCAGGGATTTTCTCTGTCTCGTGATGATTGGCTGTTGTGTGATGTCCTTAGGTTAGTTAGGTTTAAGTAGTTCTAAATTCTAGGGGACTGATGACCATAGATGTTAAGTCCCATAGTGCTCAGAGCCAACCACTTCTCTCCATAGGATCCATGCAATACAACTAAGGTAATGAAATTGAAAAAGATTCCTTGGAAGAATGTTGTGGCATTGATGTTGATGAGAGGACACTAGAATTATCTGATAACATCGGAGGTGAACCTTTTCTCGTTACGGTCGTTAATGGTATAGTAATGAATTTTGTGATTTTGTGCCTTCTTGAACTTTTTCCATAACATTACTGTCAAATCACTCTGGTTACAACCAAATAGAAAGGAAGGCAACTTTGTTTCCAAAAGTATATATTCACACTAGATAGAATGCTAGCACATCACTTTGCTTAGCCCAGTACTGAAATGTGAAAGTAAGGTTATGAGATACCATCTATGTTACAAAAGTGGAACATATTATCAAAACTAACAAACTAGCAATGATATAGTTTATTAAGGGCCCCAAGCCTGAAAAAAATATCTATGGTAAATTTTCCATGCTGCTGTCAATTGAAAAAGCAAGGGAAATGACATCCAAACATTTTTACATCTATTGTCCGAGAGCCACCTTTTGGTAAGTGGTGGAGAGACTTCAGAACATCAGTATTAATTGATTCAAAAAACTCTATAATGCTATATCTTACAAAAACGGATAGGTCAAATATGAACCAGAACTGTTATCTGTAAACTTTGTAGAAAAAGAGACACCCATCTCAGTTTTCTGCATATCCTCCTGACTTTGTTACACATTTTTCCCATCAAGTTGCCAACTTTTTAACGCCATCATTTAAGAAAGAAAATGGATGTGTGTGCATCCACTTGCACACAAAAAGCCTCTACCACTCTGTTGTCATGAAACCAGTGTCTCCCAAGTTCTTCTTTCAGCGGTCCAAACATGTGGCAGGCGCAAGGTAACGAATCTAGACTGTAAGAAGTATTCTCCAGAGTATTCCAACGACTTTCCTCCAGTTTTTCCTTTGTTGAAGCAGCAGCGTGCGCCCATGCACTCTCATGCACAAGAATTACGTTCCGGTTCGGATGCTGGCAACATTTGATGCAGTATATCGCATTTGCCTGAACCAAAAGCCGGCAGCTGCAATTTCGGAAATGTTTATGCTGTGATCTTCTACAATAAGGTCCTGTATGGCACGAATGTTATCTGGTGAGATGCTTGTCCGTGGTGGAGTGCGTATCCCACAGGTACCTACCCTGTCACAAATGCTGTGTGCCATTCACATACTTAGGTCTTAGAAAGAGTTCCTCCCCTAAACTTTGTACAGAGCCTTCTCAAAAGTTCCTCAACTTTGGTACCTTCTTTCACGAGAAACTTTATTATTGTGAGCTGCAGAATCTTGCTTGCACTTCCTGGCCTGTCTCAAGCATGGCGTTACGCTAACTGCTACGTCACAGTGTTATTCCAAACATCCCCACCAACATCTTGAAAATGTCACGCCCATTTCCGTCCACTACTATAGTCGCCAGATTTAAATTTCGAATCATACTTGTTACGCCTTCGTAAGTATGTTCAATATCTCCTCCTAAACTATTGGATCGATGATGAAATAAATTAAACATTTCGAGATAAGACCGAAATCATTTCTACGGTAAGTATTTCTGTTTTTGAAATCGCCCATACACAGCTAACGAACGCCAAACACGTGTAATTAAAAATCTTTTCGAGTCGTTTTAAACCGCTTTGGTAATGTTTTGTCGCGGAGGAGAGTTTGTGTCACCCGATACTGTCATCATTCCAGTCCCAGTGTGATGCAGTCCCCAGCTCGATCCTACAATTTGCTCTAAAAGCTCAGCAATGATATAGACTGTGGTATGCGTACTGTAAGACCTTCAGTACACACGCCATCAGATTATTTGACTTGTCGCTCTAACGAAGTAGGCGAGTGTCAGTAATATGCCTCGTGGTCTCATCGTGGCATGTTTATCTTCTGCCGTTAGGTCAGACAATAGAAATGCCACTTGCACGCTTAAAGTAGCAGATTGACAGTGACCGACTTTAAACAGAACTTGATTAAGTTTCACACACATTTATTAAAATACTAACAAGCATAACAATTACTTAACTTGGTTGTGGATGCTATTTACAATTGACAATCTGAAGTTCCTTTGGTATTGGTACGTTAATCTTATTCTCACATATGCCACTGATACTTGACAAAAGTGTCTATACATTTATCTTCATGGCTATGTACAGGAACATGGTAATCTTATTAGGTGCAGACTGAAACTTGACTATAGACTGGTACAGACAAATGTAGAACTCATACAGACTGGTACAGACTAATGCAGACTGGTACAGACTGGTGCAGACAAATGCAGACTGACTAATAAGAGGTCTTTACACTCGTTATAATACCTCGTGCGTTCATGTATCACAACGCGAGTGTGATCCGTGAGGAGAACAGGTTCTACGTTAGCAGAAATGTCATTGGCTGCATTACATATTAATACGCAGATCGGCAGAAGCAGAATTTGGCCCGTCTCTATGGCAGCACCATCTCGTAGTGCGGAGACAGACGAGCGCTGCGCCTGCGCTGTTGTGCTTAGCGGGGCGCGCTCTAGTGGGAAAGTTGTGTACACGCTGACTACGCGGAACTATGTACACAACATAGACTCAGGAAGAATGTCAAAAATTGAGAGTAAAAAAGTTCACAAATGACCGGAAATACATGAAATCAGTTCCTATGGAGCCAATACAGTTTAATTCTTACTATCACAAGCCTAATTGCATCATAGTCTTGAGGGATGCATGATGTGGTGATTAATTTGGACAGCATATTAGTTTTTCAAGACCGACATTTGGGGCTGAGAGGAATTGCCCTACGTGCAGTACTGTCAGCACAGCGAAGCAATGGGTGGCGGCTGTTATGTCACATGGCAGCCGTCGACTCGTGGACTCCAGCGTCCCAACTCTACGTATCGAACTCCAAAGTGCACTCCTTGTCGAAGATTTGCACTCAAAGTCAGTCCCCAGGTCCACCTGAAGTACTCACTGGCTCGCAGGGTTCGGCTCCCAGCCCCACATTTAGGAGACAGGAGCTGGCAACATCACTGTCGGCCACATGGATGGGATGAGCAGTAGCTGTGCCCCCCTCTCGAAGGCAGATGATGGACAGCATCCAGGTCATGCAGGTCAAGCCTCTAAAAGACCTGCAGAGTGATGGCAGTCTCCGCGCCACATCAGCATTGTCTCGAAGGTTGGCAGTGGAGCAGTATCCTTACAGCCAGACTTGTGCCCCATAGACGATTGAAGATGGCTAGATATGCCAAGGGTCGATCTCTACAGCCTCCCCTCACACTTGATAGCCGCAACTGACACAAGGGCTGAGATTACACAATGGGCAGTCGGCAGTCAGCATTCGTAATCAGGTATTTGCATTTCTGTTGGCGCTTCTCGTGTGCTCTGTGGCGATGGGGATGGCTATGACATTATATGTCCTGGTTTTCTCTCACTGTCAGCTCTCCTAGTGACTTCAGACATTGGCAGCTTCACCTTTCAGACGTTCTTTTCTCCTAGCTCGACCCCTGAATACTTCAAGTTGCGTTGTACCAATCCTTTCTTACGAAACTCTGCTTGGTCATTAGTATGACGGTATCTCTCGGCTTCCATAATGTCATTATGCTTCGTTCGCAGATCTGGGTGTTCGCTCGTTCTCCTGTCCTGCTATAGTTCCCGTGTTTGTCACAACTCGCTCAGAATTTCCCTCTAACTGGCAGTTTGCTGGTCATTTACACAGGCAGTTTGCCTTCAAGCAGTTGCCAAAGTAGAACTTGGACATATTTTGCACCACTGGTTACACATTACACAACTTCATATATTCTTCCATTACCTTACAGCTAATTTACATGATTTTCAGCTGTTGATATATCTGCGCATTAACGTAGGCCTTTGAGAAGTCATTTCTTATAGACTAACACAATCACTCATATACTTATAGGTTCATATATTAAGTTACACCTACTTCCTTTACCATGTCTGAGCTTTATTTAGTAACCAGCCAACGGGTATTTGGTGCACAGGTAAATCTGCATTGTGCATTGACTTTCGTTTAAAACAGAAGTAAATTACACAAATGTCAATCAGAACCACTACGGCGATGGTAGATGTCATGCTCATAGTGGTGATAGTATGGTGTTGCCTTCTGCAGTATTCCTTTATGCGCTGGAAAATTTGTTCGACTGCAATTCTTCCTTTTCGTATTGCTGCTAATTTGTCCAGTGAGCGTAGAATGTCTGGATTCAGGGTACTATTGAAGAAGGTTAAGTTTTAGGTAGGCAGCACCTCTAGCGGCTTCTCGGCTCAGTACAACACTGGTTGTTTCCACTTAAGTGTCGTCGAACCAGGGACCGTAGCTGATAGACAAAATTGTCCCCACCTGACTCGCAATTCGTACCATTTATTATTATTCCACTACCCCGTAGTGCCACTCTGTTCATACCTGTTGGCTGGCCCTGAGCACTATGGGACTTAACTTCTGAGGTCATCAGTCCCCTAGAACTTAGAACTACTTAAACCTAACTAACCTAAGGACATCACACACATCCATGCCAGAGGCAGGATTCGAACCTGCGACCGCAACGGTCGTGCGGTTCCAGACTTTAGCGCCTAGAACCGCTCGGCCACCCCGTCCGGCTCATATCTGTTGGTTTCTTGTGTTCGTAACAGCTTACTATGACTTCTTCTGATGAAGAAACGGAGTAAACCCAGTGGATGCCTACTCTCTGGAAATGTGAATATAGTGTTGGCACTTCTCGTTGATATACAATTGCTTCAGCATTTCCCAGGAAGAACTGGAGCTCGTATGCCTGTACGCCAGTCTGAATCATCACACTTGGGCATATCGTAACACCTTCCCTCTGGCAATTCTTAGAGCTTCCAACCATATGACAGCATAACCACCTATTTGCTCAGAAATTCTAAATATATGTTTGGTCCGTGCGTGTACCCATTTTGCTATGCGATGTGAGAGAAAGGAGCTTTGTCACTATCGCCTCCTTCCTTCAGAAAGTGAGATTAACTGGCCAAAACGAAAACAACAATGTATTGATACCTCGAAAACGAAAAAAGAAAAACTTTAAACACACTATAGATAGAACATAACAGAACTGTATGACTTCCTAATAATATACACTAGGACAAACGAAGTGCAATAGAGGCACACAACGATCTCAAATCTTATGCACCGACGTGGCCTAAGGATGCAAGGCATTTTTAACGTATTCCAGTCATCAGTCGTCTGTTTCTTCTTTGTTCCACGAGGTTTCGCATTCTGTAATGCAGATACTACTGGTATCTACGACAGTACACCGACAGTCCTTTAACAGTCTAAGAGGTCCCACATGAAGAATCGAAGTCTTTGTTAGCCTCTTTTAACACAGATTAGTAGTTGAAAACTAGGCAATCCTCGTTTCGTGCCCATACGAATGAATAGTGGGGGGGGGGGTAAACGCCATGGGGATTGGAAATAACTCTTTTGACCTGTGTTAATGTCTTCATATCCCCTGGTCTGCCATTTGGATTCTGGCGTCACTGAAAACGTCATGGATTCTTAAGTTAGGTTAGTACCTGCAGGATGACATCATGGAAATATCTTTTGCCTACTCAGTGGTTTACTATGTTGGAATGTCAAATGAGAATAACATGTCATAAATTCATAGCACAGACTTTGTTCTTGATGGGTAGTAAGCCTGGACGCTACATGTGAGTAGTGGGTAAAAATCTACTGAAAATCTTATCTGTCCTATGTACAACGAAAAACACTCATAATTCAGGTGAGAAATTAATTCACAATGCCAGTTCCAAAATTTGACCACATACTGTTTATAGGAAGGACGGTTGGAATTTAACATTCCACTGCATCGATATCCAATTTCCATCACACAAAGACATGGCTACAACAAAAGTCTGTGTCAGTTAAAAAGGTATAGTGTCTCCCATGAAAAGAGTGTGTGGACTCTATTGCAATCTAAATTTGTCGTAGTTTATAATGATTGAGTCTATTGAATATACTACCACAGAAGCTACTGTGGCACTATAAACAACAGATTAAAAGTGACCCACACATCTGTATGAACTATTACAGCACATTTTCCTGTAGGAACACCCCTATAGTTCATCAAAAATAAGAGGCGCAGTGTGTGGTTTCTGGTGAGTGCTGTGTGAGGTGTTAAAGACTTCGATGCTATCTTGCTCCAATATGTTCTACATGGGTAGTAAGCCTTCATACAACACATTGTGAAGAATATCTTATGTCACTGCTAGTCGGTCACTTTTTCTCTTCCACTTGCGTTTAGAGCAACGGAAGAAGGAATATGTGACTCTGATAGGTGACTTTAAGCGTTTAATTGTGCTGAACCTGTGGGACTTGTACTCGGCAATATGGATCACTATGAAGAGACTGAATCTATGATGCTTGTGTCTTAAATGCTCTTCGATCATGTTATCAGGTATTTGTTGGAGAACAAAATTAGTGTTCCTGGCTTCTGGTTGGTGTTAAATGAATGGTGTACTAACTGAGAGAGAGAGAGGGAGAGAGAGAAGAGAGAGAGATGAATGGTTTGACGCCTTCTGCTGTGCAACATGCATATGAAGCAGAAACTGTGCCTCTGTCAAGTAACTTTAAGGGTTCAATTGCGGTGAACCTAAACGACTTGTCCTCTGTGATATACATAACTTTGGAGAGACTCATTCTGTCGTGGACATATCTTAAAACTACCCTTAGATTATGTTGTCAAGTATTTGCTGGAACACGAAAGTAACGTTCCTGACTTCCGGTCGGTGTTAAATACACGGTGTGCTGTGGCCTACTGATTGTGCTCTGGTCTACGGCTGGTGACACTTGCTGTCATACACCTTCACGAATCAATGTTGCACTGGGTGTCTAAGGTAGTAATTTCACCCGTTTAAAGTTTGCAACTGTAGTGTGTGGAACTTGGTAATTGGATGTATGTTTAAGGATTGTTGGATGGCGTTAAGTCACCATCAACATTTTTTGATTGTTTCTGTTCGGCACTCCCACCTTGTGTGCATACATCTGACTCTCAAGAAGGACGAAGTAATGATCAACCGTTTCAAAAATTGCACTGCTCGTCAGAAATGTGTGTGGAATGTTGTGGTAGTTTCGAATTTGTGGTAGAAGTGTGATGAATTGCAATGAGTCATATTATATTCACATAACAAATTAATTTGTAAACACGGCTACATCTACGTAGCGCTAGTTGGACAAAGATAACGTCACCCACATTGTGGGTTACCTACATCAGGGGCAAGTATACATTGGGGGGGCAAACCTTTCGTTCTCTTTTGATTGGCAGGTCCTTAACCCATTGTTCTGATAAGAGGATTATGAGCCCCTGGAGATAATCCATCCTTCTGAATGACAGGTCCTTAACCTATTGTTCGGGTAAGTGGTTTTCCAAATCACTCCCATCCCACCCCCTCTTCCTCCCCCAGCCCCTAGTACTCCAAAACCCCTCTGGGAACTCCCATTGCCGATAGAAGCACACTTTTGATATCAAATTAATTAACTTGATCAGTTAATTAATCCCTCCTGCTTTGGGACAGTCCCCAGCACTCCTCCTCCCCCCCCCACCCCCCCGCCCCGGGAAATTGGCGGAGAAACACTCAGTTGATTGGCCATTTGACGGGAAATCGATTGCAGTGTATGGAATATTGTTTAAACAATTTAGAAAATATGTGGAATATGGTTTATTTAAACAATTTTTGGGATACAAGGCAGTATTTGGAATATAGTTTATTTATTTATTTAAAGAATTTGTCAGGAAATATGACTGCTGTACATGGAATACTGTTTATGTAAACAATTTATGTGAATGCTGCATGAAATGCAGTTTATTTAAAGAATTTTTCAGCCAATCGATTGATCTGTACGGAATATTTAAATAACTGTTGTACTTTTTCATTCCGATCGCGCAAGAAAACACGTATTACACTGTCAGAGATCGCATAAACACATCTGAAAAACTTTCTAGCGTCTCGCCGCCCGCGCAGACTGCCAAGAGTCGGGGCGCACCAGTGGAACTTGGAAGTGACAACGGGCTCGACGCATCGCTGTCGGCTGCCGGCCACTCCACAGCCCCGTGAAGTACCGCACTAATCCCCAGAACAAACGCAGACATCCTGCAGGTGTCCCCTGCCATCTCAAGTTGTCAGTATGCTTGAACCAACCCATCAGATACCAGTGCATACGAAAGACACATTCCTTCCAAAGCAAATACCTGATAGGGAATCGATGCAGAAATACTGCTGAAGTTAATAAATGGTTAATTTCTGGCCATATAACGGTGATGTCGGGGATATAACGCAGATGAGACAGCTATTTTACACACACACACACACACACACACACACACACACACACACACACACACACTGATGATGTCACAAAATTGGTAGCAGGCTGATTCAAAATACACTTTAAAAAAGATCGTTGTATACAAAGAGAGAGAGGGAGCTGTAGTTTTCTATGCAGATGGCATAGAAACTCACATGGTATATTTAAACAGCTTCACTTTTTCATCCTGTCACGGGGTCTAAACTGCCCCGGCCTTCCTGGCGCACTTTCTTCTGGTACTCTTCACGAACTGCGTGAGGAGTTCTTAAATCTGTTGTGGAAAATCATGTGTTGAAGACGTCGCAAATGTTGCTCCAGAAGATGTGGCACAGGAAATATTAATTAAGTCGTCAAAATAGGCGTTTAAACAATTTGCCACAAACACACACACACACGCACACATACACAAAGTATTAAACTACTCAAAATAAAAATATCGACACTATACAGTAGTTTGCGTGCATAAACAATAGTGTTATGTTTTTGACGAGAAAAATCCTTAAATAATCCAAACGTGTTATTATTTAACTTCACGATTGGAAGTGGCGATGTATGAAATGAAAGTTGGAATTTCTAATTTCGATGTAAATTTAGACCATCACGGTTACAGAGTTCCTGAGGCCTACTAAGTGAATTTTCTTTTTAAAAGTACTATAGAATTTCTAGGCTGACTGGTTTCAGTCACACCAGGATGAAGAAGGAGGGAGGAAAGGTCTATCGCGTGATAGGATAGTAACAACACCACTGTGTTGTACGGAGAACACTAGACAAAGCACACTTAAACTGCAATCCAATCCGCACGAATAAGTTGTTATGACAATATATCAGAGCTTGCTATTAATCGGGAATTTGACGTCCCGATTGAGTTTTTAAATTGGTTCCCTCCACTACATTTGGAAGGAGGTAGGGCCTAATGCGTGATAGGATATCGACAACAAAGTAAAACTGCAAGACTGAGTCCACTGCGATATATTGCGAAGCACTAAACACGACGCAATTAAACCACAATCCAAAAGGTAGCAGTAGTTGTCATGCCTAGATGTCGGAGATCGTTGAAACACTCATACATCCCACACACCCATGTCCTGATGTACACACGAAGTGGCCCGTCCTCTCACACGCCGTCAACGCCATAGCTCAACGGCCGGTGAAAAATATCACCACGAACGCAGCCGCATCCGTGACACGCGTGTATACCAGAATGCACCATCCCTGGCCATGGAGGGCATCCGGGATGATTGGAATCGTAGGATTTCGGAGTTATCAATCTGTCCTGCTCCAACACTTTTCAGTGATCGATATTGAATCGCTCAGTTTTCCATGGAAAATACATGCAACACACACAATCGTGTAGACAGCACAACACATACTAAGTAGTAGTTCGCTATTCATCTATACAGATAGTGCTGTCACTGGGATCTGTCCCTGCAGCTGCAGGCAAGAACTAACTAGCCACCTTGCTGGAACTTTTCTTTGTGCCCACCAACCGTGAGGGCCTTAAGCCAGAAATGTCAGTTTGTCCTGGCCACCATTTCCCTGTTCCACAAATGCAGATGCCAAAAGGTATCCCCCTTGGAAACCCCCCACACATGTATCACTATAACTAAAATTAAATATTACGATTGCACTCCCAATCTGATGGCATTTGATAATGACTGAAGTATCGGAAATACCTTCCCCTGATGTCTCTGGCTCTGGAATTATCAGTATCTATACCATTCTTATGACTGGACATAAATTTCCACATAAAATCTTTCATCCCCCATACAGCTATCGCAATCGCCCACGACAAATTCATGCCTCCCTTACGACAGAGATAATCTTTTCTGTGCACATGTTGGAACAATGACCACAGCAACTGTATACCCCAACACAACCTTTATAAGCCTGCCGATCATTGCAGGTCTATCACATATCCCCTACTAAGTATAATGCTCCGCCAATAACTGATTTCTCGTGGCACCAAACAGTACTGAGCTAAAACCTGCGATGGATGGACAGGCTTCATTTGTTTTTCTTGCGAGTGGTACCAGTGTGTCTTAGGAAGGGACGTAATCGTCTTATAAGCGACCAGATGCTAAAAACACGATAGCAGCGACCATGTTGCTGTCACCCTGCATAAAAAGCGGTCTTAGTTCTACAGGCACACACAAGTATCGCTAACGATATCCACGATTAAAATTTTAGATGCGTTACATATTGAGGTATGGTATTACTTCCAAATGAAGTGGTATTCCAGATAAATAACGCGGCATCGAATATAGACGGTAGTCACTGGGGTGTGCAGTAATACACTCCTGGAAATGGAAAAAAGAACACATTGACACCGGTGTGTCAGACCCACCATACTTGCTCCGGACACTGCGAGAGGGCTGTACAAGCAATGATCACACGCACGGCACAGCGGACACACCAGGAACCGCGGTGTTGGCCGTCGAATGGCGCTAGCTGCGCAGCATTTGTGCACCGCCGCCGTCAGTGTCAGCCAGTTTGCCGTGGCATACGGAGCTCCATCGCAGTCTTTAACACTGGTAGCATGCCGCGACAGCGTGGACGTGAACCGTATGTGCAGTTGACGGACTTTGAGCGAGGGCGTATAGTGGGCATGCGGGAGGCCGGGAGGACGTACCGCCGAATTGCTCAACACGTGGGGCGTGAGGTCCCCACAGTACATCGATGTTGTCGCCAGTGGTCGGCGAAAGGTGCACGTGCCCGTCGACCTGGGACCGGACCGCAGCGACGCACGGATGAACGCCAAGACCGTAGGATCCTACGCAGTGCCGTAGGGGACCGCACCGCCACTTCCCAGCAAATTAGGGACACTGTTGCTCCTGGGGTATCGGCGAGGACCATTCGCAACCGTCTCCATGAAGCTGGGCTACGGTCCCGCACACCGTTAGGCCGTCTTCCGCTCACGCCCCAACATCGTGCAGCCCGCCTCCAGTGGTGTCGCGACAGGCGTGAATGGAGGGACGAATGGAGACATGTCGTCTTCAGCGATGAGAGTCGCTTCTGCCTTGGTGCCAATGATGGTCGTATGCGTGTTTGGCGCCGTGCAGGTGAGCGCCACAATCAGGACTGCATACGACCGAGGCACACAGGGCCAACACCCGGCATCATGGTGTGGGGAGCGATCTCCTACACTGGCCGTACACCACTGGTGATCGTCGAGGGGACACTGAATAGTGCACGGTACATCCAAACCGTCGTCGAACCCATCGTTCTACCATTCCTAGACCGGCAAGGGAACTTGCTGTTCCAACAGGACAATGCACGTCCGCATGTATCCCGTGCCACCCAACGTGCTCTAGAAGGTGTAAGTCAACTACCCTGGCCAGCAAGATCTCCGGATCTGTCCCCCATTGAGCATGTTTGGGACTGGATGAAGCGTCGTCTCACGCGGTCTGCACGTCCAGCACGAACGCTGGTCCAACTGAGGCGCCAGGTGGAAATGGCATGGCAAGCCGTTCCACAGGACTACATCCAGCATCTCTACGATCGTCTCCATGGGAGAATAGCAGCCTGCATTGCTGCGAAAGGTGGATATACACTGTACTAGTGCCGACATTGTGCATGCTCTGTTGCCTGTGTCTATGTGCCTGTGGTTCTGTCAGTGTGATCATGTGATGTATCTGACCCCAGGAATGTGTCAATAAAGTTTCCCCTTCCTGGGACAATGAATTCACGGTGTTCTTATTTCAATTTCCAGGAGTGTAGATGAATAGTGCAGGTTCGCGTCGCCGGCAGTGTAATCTCAGAATAAAATCGCCCTAATCATTGTATTCACAAAATGATTCAGCTAAGGAACATGGTATTAAGAAGATATATGAGGGTTGTTAGGGAATGATCACACACAGTAGATGGTGTGCTACATGACCAACCACTATAAAAAATCCGTCACTAAATTGAGGCTGCACAAATGTACAAAATCATATGACCAGTACACAGTTTTTCAGATCTATAGTGTTATGCTTTCCAGTAAATATGCCACCTGTGATTTAGAACCAAGTCTATCTGTCCAACCACATACTTGGATTGGATCCTATAGAGATGTCTGGCTGGCTCTGAGCACTATGGGACTCAACTGCTGAGGTCATTAGTCCCCTAGAACTTAGAACTAGTTAAACCTAACTAACCTAAGGACATCACAAACATCCATGCCCGAGGCAGGATTCGAACCTGCGACCGTAGCGGTCTTGCGGTTCCAGACTGCAGCGCCTTTAACCGCACGGCCACTTCGGCCGGCAGAGATGTCTTTTAACGATCAGAGCCACTGGTGGATCATATTCGTGGCACTCCCACATCTCGAAACAAGTCACCATTTTCGAATCTGTCTAATAAGGACCCCAAACAGCGAAACTCTAGTGTGGTTTTGTAGACAGTCTGCATCTTGGTAACTACCCCTCAGTCTCTGCGCCCCCCCCCCCTCCCCCCCTGCAGCTTTGTCGTGTTGTCAGTCAATTTAAGTCGTAATTACCAAAAGCTGGAGAGAGTCGTATCTACCACCTTCTGCAACCCATGGAGAGAAAAAGGGTGTGCTGAGTTAGTACGACAGGACCATGTTTTGCCAAGTTGGTTTAAATGGGAGCATATCTAGTAGGACTAAAGTGGTGTCGCCTCACTCTGCATTCTTGCCATATTTATTCAAGATGGCGGATCCAAGATGGCAGATCCAAGATGGCGGCCATAGATGAGGTAATATGGCAGGGACGACATGGCGGGAATTTCAAATTTTGGCTGTTCTGATTGATAACATCAGAATTCCTGCCACTCCAATCACCCCAGACGCCTTCCACGCCTGTGGAAGGCGCACTCTGACATTCACGCTCGCCCATGACTGTGGCTGCAACCGCGATGACAGTTTTCACTGACATTCAGCGCTGGCAGTGTACGAGCGAACGGGCGCATTGTGTGTGGACGTCTGGGAGGTGAGTGCACGGGATGTGCAAGTCTTTCGGTAATCTCAAACATCTACCCATGGCAACTACTGCTATGGACTGGGTCATGGTTTCAATGTGTCGTGTTTAGTGCTTCTCAATACATCACAGTGCACCCTGTCTTGCAGTGGTATTTCCTGTTGTCTCTGTGCTATCATACCACAGGCCTTCCTCCTTCCGAATGTAGCGGAGAGAACCGAATTAGAAATTCTATAGTGCTTTAAAAACCTAGTCCCGTCGCCAAATTTCCTATTGATAGCGATCTCTGACATCTAGCCTTGACAACTTATTATTATCGAGTGGATCATTGCTTAAGTGTGTCGTCTTTAGTGCTTCTCAATACATTGCAGTGGCCTCTGTCTTTTAGTGGTATTTGCTGGTGTCTATTCTATCACGCAGTAGAACCCTCGTCCCTCCTTCCGAATGTAGTGACGAGAACCGATTTACGAAGTCTATGACACTTTTAAAAACGCAATCGCGATGTCAAATTCTCGATTGATCAATTTATTCTTTCCTATGGTTGTATTGCGTGCACGAATGTGCTTGGTATGGGCGGGCATGGCTGGCGTTGGAGTGTGTCTCTCTCTCGGCCGGGGCGTATGGGGCTATCCGGCAGTCGGCTTGGACGGCGTGCTTCGTGATCCCGAGGTTGTATGATCGGCAACATTTTTTTCTCCACCAAATATGTTTAGTCAAAACGTTGTGGTGGAGAAGGGTGTTTGTGTTCTCAAACGTCGGTACATACATGACCTCGGATGTATTTAGCGCTACGAACTATTTGAGATGGAAATTTCATTCCTTGATTTGCATAATGGTCACGTGTGATACTCAAACGTTGGAAATATGTTTTATTGTGAAGAAGGATCATCATAATTTGGAAGTGAGTGTTTTAAGCCATCTATTAGACTCCTGTAAGTTGTTAAACAATTAATATGATAGAGTAATGCAAATGGATTATTTCACTCTATTTTTGATATCTAAATTGCGTCAGCTTTACCTTTGTCTCCAGCATTAGTCAAAAGGAATATGGTATTCTGACGAGAGATAAAAAGCTCAATCTTCATGTTTGGAGACGTTGGTTCCCACAGACATACAAGGAGTGGCCTCTTGAGAGGGACAGAGACAGAAAGCAAGTCTGGAATTTGAAGATCAACAGAATGCCGCCACTTGATGATTTGTTTGGGGGCCCCAAGTTCAAAGGTGGCTGATATTCGGTCCGTCGTCAGTGGCATTTAGTAACGTGATCTGTTATTGGGACATTGGACTGTCTTGACCTTCGTGTTGGCGCTTTGACGATAGACACACACGCGGGAGACCCCAGACCTTGTCAACTATATCGCTGTTCCTTCCATTCCCTGATTATTATAGTTATTATGTCAAAGCTGGGGGTGCAGTCGTGATCTCTATCCAAGTGGGCTCTGTCTTTCAGTGGTCTTTGCTGATGTCTCTATTCTGGCACGCAGTAGAACCCTCGTCCCTCCTTAGACAGTGCACAAATGGTTTAATTCGTACCTAACTGGAAGAGCGCAGAAAGTTGAAATAAGCAGTTCTCATAATATGAAAAGATCAGCACATTCCTCAGACTGGGGAACTATCAAGAATGGGGTTCCACAAGGGTCGGTGTTGGGTCCTTTGTTGTTCTTAATATATATTAATGACTTGCCATTCTATATTCATGAAGAGGCAAAGTTAGTTCTCTTTGCTGATGATACAAGTATAGTAATCACAACTGACAAACAAGAATTAACTGATGAAATTGTCAATAATGTCTTTCAGAAAATTACTAAGTGGTTCCTTGTAAACGGACTCTCACTGAATTTTGATAAGACACAGTACATACAGTTCTGTACAGTAAATGGTATGACGCCATTAATAAATATAGACCTTAATCAGAAGCATATAGCTAAGGTAGAATATACAAAATTTTTAGGTGTGTCCATTGATGAGAGATTAAATTGGAAGAAACACATTGATGATCTGCTGAAGCTTTTGAGTTCAGCTACTTATTCAATAAGGGTCGTTGCAAATTTTGGTGATAAACATCTTAGTAAATTAGCTTACTACGCCTATTTTCACTCATTGCTTGCACATGGCATCATATTTTGGGGTAATTCATCACTGAAGAATAAAGTATTTATTGCACAAAAGCATGTAATCAGAATAATAACTGGAGTCCACCCAAGATCATCCTGCAGACATTTATTTAAGGATCTAGGGATATTCACAGTAGCTTCTCAGTATATATACTCTCTTATGAAATTTGTTATTGACAACCAAACCCAATTCAAAAGTAACAGCAGTGTGCATAACTACAATACTAGGAGAAAGGATGATCTTCACTATTCAAGATTAAATCTAACTTTGGCACAGAAAGGAGTGAATTATACTGCTACTAAAGTCTTTGGTCACTTACCAAATAGTATCAAAAGTCTGACAGATAACCAACAAGTATTTAAGAAGAAATTAAAAGAATTTCTGAATGACAACTCCTTCTACTCCATAGAGGAATTTTTAGATATAAATTAAGAAAAAAAAGAAAAAACCAAACAAAAAAATTATTTAAAAAATTTAAAAAATAAAAGAAAACAAAAAATAAAAAAGTTGTTATATTAACTTCATTATGTTGTTAAATTAACTTAATTATCTCATGTATTGGAAAATTTTACTCATTCCACATCATTACCAAATATCATATTCATGATCCATGGAACTAGTATTAATCTAATCTAATCTAATCTAATCCGAATGTAGTGGCGAGAACCAATTTATGAAGTCTATAAAACTTTTAAAAATCTAACCGCGATGTCAGATTCTCGATTGATCAGTTTATTGTTTGCGATAAATGTATTGTGTGCACACATGTGTATGGTACGGGTGGGCATGATGAGCCTACCCTGCAGTCGGCAGAAGACGCACTTCATGATCGCGAGTTCAGGTGATCTGCAGGATTTTTTCTTTCACCAGATATTTTTAGTGGAAACGTTGTTGTGGAGGAGGATGTTTGTGTTCTCTAATGTCAGTGCATACAAGACCTCGGATATATTTAGCCCTACGATCTATTTGTGACTGGCATTTCATTCCTTTATTTGCATAATGTTTGCATGTGATACTCAAACATTGAAAATATGTTTTATTATAAAAAAGAATCATCATAATGTGGAAGTGACTGCTGTAAGCCATCCATTTTAATCCTGTAAATTGTTAAGCAATTAATCTGATAGGGTTGTGCAAATGGACTATTTCACTCTTTTTTTTATCGGCATTGCGTCAGCTTACCCTTTGTCTCCAGCATAAGGCAATAGGAATACAGTATTCTAAGGAGAGATGAAAACCTCCATCTTCGAGTTTGGAGACGTTGGTTCACACAGATACACAGGGAGTGGCCACTTGAGAGAGGCAGAAACAAGAACCAAGTCTGGAATTTGCCGATCAATAGAATGCCGCCACTTAATGCATTGTGTGGGGGCCACAGGATCAAAGGAGGCCAATATCTGGTTCGTGGTCGGTGGTACTTAGTAATGTCATCTGTAATTATGACATTGTACTGGTTTGACCTTCGTGATGGCGCCACGATGATGGACACAAATGCGGGAGACCCCAAACGCTGGCAACTATACCACACTTCATTCCATTCCCTGGTCATTACAGTTATTCTGTCATGGAGAGTAAGGAGAGGGGGTGCAGTCATGATGTCTGCCCAAATGGGGGAATTGTGTGTCCCACAAACTGATCAAATAAAGAATAGTTATCAATATATTATTGACTTCAATTTGAATTTCGTGGCTTGAGATCCTATTCATGATAGTGGTGTTGCTGCTATTTCTGTTGTTATTGCTCCTACTTTTTTTGGTGATGATACTGTTACTGCTTTTGGTGCTACAAATGGTTCCTGGTAAATCTTGATCTTTTCCAGTAATTTTTGCGCCACAAGTTGCTCCTAAGACCATTCAAATGAAGTACATGTGAAGTTCGAAATCTTTGCCCAACGCCACTAGTATCTACAATAAAAATATTTTTAATTGTTTGCATATATTCGAAAAACTTTCGTTAGCACTATTGATGTACATCTGCACCTGCATACGTACCCTAGGAGCCACCGTACAGTTCGTGGCGGAGGATACCAGTACTAATCATTTACCTTCCAGTTCCACTCGCAAGTAGAGGCAGGGAAAATCGACTATCTATTAGCCTCTGTACAAGCCCTAATTTCTCTTTTTTTAATCTTCCAGCTCCTTAAGTAAAGTGTATGTTGGCAGCAGTAAAATCTGTCTGCCATTGGCCTCAAATGCTGGTTCTATAAATTTCGTTAAAAGAACGTCGTCTTCCCTCCAAGGTGATTCCCATTAGAGTTCACGAATCATCTCGATAATATAGACAGGCAGACCGAACCTAACGGTGATGAATCCAAGAGCGTCCCTCTGAACTGCTTCAAAGTCTTACTTTACACTGGCCTGGTCGTAATTCCAACTACTCGAGCCGTACTCAAGAATGGCTGCACTAGTGTTCTATATGCTGTCTTCCTTATGGATGATTTACACTTTCCCAAAATTCTCCCAATAATGTGAAGTCGACCATTCGCCTTCCATACTACCAACCTGGCGTGCTTGTTCCATTTCACATCACTTTGCAACATTACGCCTAGATGTCCACCGACGTGACTGTGTCAAGCAGCAAACTACTAATGATGTATTCGAACACCATAGGATTGTATTTCCTGTTCATCTGTACTGACCTACATTTTTCTACATTTAAAGCAACCTGCCATTCTCTAAATCATCCTGTACCCTCCTACACTCACTCAATGACGACACCTTCTCGTACACTACAGCGTCATGAGCAAGCAATCATAATTTGCTACTCACCCTATCTGTCTAATCATTAATGTATGTAGAGAATAACAGCGAACCTATAACACTCCTCTGGGGGCACTCCTTATTATACTCTTGTTCTGCCGAACACTCGTTCTCATTGAGGGCAATATCCTGGATTGTATTTCATAAGAAGTCGCCGATACACTCTTGTATCTATTTATTTATTCAGTCATTCGATCGTCGTATGTTGTACGGATTTAATTGTAGTCAATACAGTAGACAGTTTTTCAGGGTTATACACCCAAGGGCCAAAGAAACTGGTACATCTTCCTAATATCGTGTAGGACCCCCTTGAGCACGCAAAAGTACCGCAACACGATGTGGCATGCACTCAACTAATGTCTGAAATAGAGCTCGACGGTGAACTGTCCATAAATCCGAAGAGTACAGGGGCTGGAGATCCCTTCTGAACAGCATGTTGCAAGGCATCGCAGATATGCTCAATTAAGTTCATGTCTGGGGAGTTTGGTAGCCAGCGGAAGTGTTTAAACTCAGAAGATTGTTCCAGGAGCCACTCTGTAGCAATTCAGGACATACAAGATGTTGCATTGTCCTGCTGAAATTGTCCAAGTCCATCGGAACGCATAATGGACATGAATGAATGCAGGTGATCAGACAGGATGCTAGAGTACGTATCATCTGTCAGAGTAGTATCTAGATGTATCAGGGGCCAATATCACTCCAACTACACACGCCCCACCACATTACAGGGCCTCCACCATCTTGAACAGTCTCCTGCTGACGTGGCTTCATGAGGTTGTCTCCGTACCCGTACACGTCCATCAGCTCGATAAATTTGAAATGAGACTCGTCCGACCTGGCGATGTTTCCAGTCATTAACAGCCCAATGTCGATGTTGACAGGTCTAGGCGAGGCGTCAAGCTTTGTGTTGTGCAGTCATCAAGAGTACACAAGTGGACCTTTGGCTCGAAAGCCCATGTCGATGATGTTTCGTTGAATGGTTCTCATGATGACACTTGTTGATGGACTAGCACTGAAATTCGCAGCCATTTGCGGAAGGGTTGCGCTTCTGTCACGTTGAACGATTCTCTTCAGTCGTCGTTGGTCCTGTTCTTCCACGATCTTTTTCCGGCCACAGCAATGTTGGAGAGTTGATGTCTCACAGGATTACTGATATTCACGGTAGACTCGTGAAATGGTCGTATGGGAGAATCCCCATTCATCAGTACCACAGAGATGCTGTGTCCCATCGCTCGTGCACCGACTATAACATGACGTTCAAACTCACTTAAATCTTAATAATCTGCCATTGTAGCAGCAGTAGCCGATCTAACAACAGCGCCAGACACTTGTTGTCTTAGATGGGCGTTGTCGACCTCAGCAGCGTATTCTGCCTGTTTACATATCTCTGTATTTAAAATCCTATAACAGTTTCTTTGGCACTTCAATGTATATAGTTGTGTGTGTCATACATTACAGAAGCTACAGTTCTACACATTTCTTGCAGTTCAAGTATTCATTTACTGAATAGAATCAGTAGTACTTAAATCCCCCCCATGAACCATGGACCTTGCCGTTGGTGGGGAGGCTTGCGTGCCTCAGCGATACAGATAGCCGTACCGTAGGTGCAACCACAATGGAGGGGTATCTGTTGAGAGGCCAGACAAACATGTGGTTCCTGAAGAGGGGCAGCAGCCTTTTCAGTAGTTGCAAGGGCAACAGTCTGGATGATTGACTGATATGGCCTTGTAACAATAACCAAAACGGCCTTGCTGTGCTGGTACCGCGAACGGCTGAAAGCAAGGGGAAACTACAGCCGTAATTTTTCCCGAGGGCATGCAGCTTTACTGTATGATTACATGATGATGGCGTCCTCTTGGGTAAAATATTCCGGAGGTAAAATAGTCCCCCATTCGGATCTCCGGGCGGGGACTACTCAAGAGGATGTCGTTATCAGGAGAAAGAAAACTGGCGTTCTACGGATCGGAGCGTGGAATGTCAGATCCCTTAATCGGGCAGGTAGGTTTGAAAATTTAAAAAGGGAAATGGATAGGTTGAAGTTAGATATAGCGGGAATTAGTGAAGTTCGGTGGCAGGAGGAACAAGACTTCTGGTCAGGTGACTACAGGGTTATAAACACAAAATCAAATAGGGGTAATGCAGGAGTAGGTTTAATAATGAATAGGAAAATAGGAATGCGGGTAAGCTACTACAAACAGCATAGTGAACGCATTATTGTGGCCACGATAGATACGAACCCCACACCTACTACAGTAGTACAAGTTTATATGCCAACTAGCTCTGCAGATGACGAAGAAATTGAAGAAATGTATGATGAAATAAAAGAAATTATTCAGATTGTGAAGGGAGACGAAAATTTAATAGTCATGGGTGACTGGAATTCGAGTGTAGGAAAAGGGAGAGAAGGAAACATAGTAGGTGAATATGGATTGGGGCTAAGAAATGAAAGAGGAAGCCGCCTGGTAGAATTTTGCACAGAGCACAACATAATCATAACTAACACTTGGTTTAAGAATCGTGAAAGAAGGTTGTATACGTGGAAGAACCCTCGAGATACTAAAAGGTATCAGATAGATTATATAATGGTAAGACAAAGATTTAGGAACCAGGTTTTAAATTGTAAGACATTTCCAGGGGCAGATGTGGACTCTGACCACAATCTATTGGTTATGACCTGTAGATTAAAACTGAAGAAACTGCAAAAAGGTGGGAATTTAAGGAGATGGGACCTGGACAAACTACAAGAACCAGAGGTTGTACAGAGATTCAGGGAGAGCATAAGGGAGCAATTGACAGGAATGGGGGAAATAAATACAGTAGAAGAAGAATGGGTAGCTTTGAGGGATGAAGTAGTGAAGGCAGCAGAGGATCAAGTAGGTAAAAAGACGAGGGCTAGTAGAAATCCTTGGGTAACAGAAGGAATATTGAATTTAGTTGATGAAAGGAGAAAATATAAAAATACAGTAAGTGAAGCAGGCAAAAAGGAATACAAACGTCTCAAAAATGAGATCGACAGGAAGTGCAAAATGGCTAAGCAGGGATGGCTAGAGGACAAATGTAAGGATGTAGAGGCCTATCTCACTAGGGGTAAGATAGATACCGCCTACAGGAAAATTAAAGAGACCTTTGGAGATAAGAGAACGACTTGTATGAATATCAAGAGCTCAGATGGAAACCCAGTTCTAAGCAAAGAAGGGAAAGCAGAAAGGTGGAAGGAGTATATAGAGGGTCTATACAAGGGCGATGTACTTGAGGACAATATTATGGAAATGGAAGAGGATGTAGATGAAGATGAAATGGGAGATGTGATACTGCGTGAAGAGTTTGATAGAGCACTGAAAGACCTGAGTCGAAACAAGGCCCCCGGAGTAGACAATATTCCATTGGAACTACTGACGGCCCTGGGAGAGCCAGTCCTGACAAAACTCTACCATCTGGTGAGCAAGATGTATGAAACAGGCGAAATACCCTCAGACTTCAAGAAGAATATAATAATTCCAATCCCAAAGAAAGCAGGTGTTGACAGATGTGAAAATTACCGAACTATCAGTTTAATAAGTCACAGCTGCAAAATACTAACACGAATTCTTTACAGACGAATGGAAAAACTAGTAGAAGCCAACCTCGGGGAAGATCAGTTTGGATTCCGTAGAAACACTGGAACACGTGAGGCAATACTGACCTTACGACTTATCTTAGAAGAAAGATTAAGGAAAGGCAAACCTACGTTTCTAGCATTTGTAGACTTAGAGAAAGCTTTTGACAATGTTGACTGGAATACTCTCTTTCAAATTCTAAAGGTGGCAGGGGTAAAATACAGGCAGCGAAAGGCTATTTACAATTTGTACAGAAACCAGATGGCAGTTATAAGAGTTGAGGGACATGAAAGGGAAGCAGTGGTTGGGAAGGGAGTGAGACAGATCTGTAGCCTCTCCCTGATGTTGTTCAATCTGTATATTGAGCAAGCAGTAAAGGAAACAAAAGAAAAATTCGGAGTAGGTATTAAAATTCATGGAGAAGAAATAAAAACTTTGAGGTTCGCCGATGACATTGTAATTCTGTCAGAGACAGCAAAGGACTTGGAAGAGTAGTTGAATGGAATGGACAGTGTCTTGAAAGGAGGATATAAGATGAACATCAACAAAAGCAAAACAAGGATAATGGAATGTAGTCTAATTAAGTCGGGTGATGCTGAGGGAATTAGATTAGGAAATGAGGCACTTAAAGTAGTAAAGGAGTTTTGCTATTTGGGAAGCAAAATAACTGATGATGGTCGAAGTAGAGAGGATATAAAATGTCGGCTGGCAATGGCAAGGAAAGCGTTTCTGAAGAAGAGAAATTTGTTAACATCCAGTATTGATTTAAGTGTCAGGAAGTCATTTCTGAAAGTATTTGTATGGAGTGTAGCCATGTATGGAAGTGAAACGTGGACGATAAATAGTTTGGACAAGAAGAGAATAGAAGCTTTCGAAATGTGGTGCTACAGAATAATGCTGAAGATTAGATGGGTAGATCACATAACTAATGAGGAAGTATTGAATAGGATTGGGGAGAACAGAAGTTTGTGGCACAACTTGACCAGAAGAAGGGATCGGTTCGTAGGACATGTTCTGAGGCATCAAGGGATCACCAATTTAGTATTGGAGGGCAGCGTGGAGGGTAAAAATCGTAGAGGGAGACCAAGAGATGAATACACTAAGCAGATTCAGAAGGATGTAGGTTGCAGTAGGTACTGGGAGATGAAAAAGCTTGCACAGGATAGAGTAGCATGGAGAGCTGCATCAAACCAGTCTCAGGACTGAAGACCACAACAACAACAACAACAACAACAGTACTTAAATATTCTCTAACAGATATTTAAAAAGTATTAATATTCAGTATACATTTTATATCATTTGGCAACTTGTTTAATAATTTTATTCCCAAGTAGCATGCACCTTTCTGATATGAACTAGTATTAGCTGGAAGTAAATTAAAATTACCTTTTAATCTACTCCTGTGATTATATAAGTCACAATTTTTTCTAATACCGTTATCATTCCTGATCACATTTTTTTTAATATACATTAGTGTGTTAAGAATAAATATACAATGTAGTGCTGGCACTTTTAGTGTTTCAAATATCGGTTTATGTGACAGTCTAGTTCTGTTCCCTGTAATAATCCTAATAGCTCTTTTTTGGATTTTAAAGGTCCCCGGAACTTCTTGTGAATTCCCATGGAATAGGTGTGCATTAAAATATGCATAATAGGCAGACATTAGAGCCTGTTCATTTATGCATCCTTTTAGAGTTCTTAAAAGATAGCCTGTATTCACCTTGGCTTTCAATATGTTCGTCCCATTTTCGGTAGCTTTGAATCCAAATGCCAAGAAATTTTGTTACTTCTTTATTGGTGATCAGTTGTTAGTTGATGGTGATATTTGTGTAATGCTGAGTATTGTTTTTAGAGTTATATAAATTTAATGCTAGACTTTTTGTTATTTATTATAAGGTGATTCATTGCAGACCATTTACTTAATTGATTTGTAACAGAGTTTACTTTATGTTGGATATCAACATTTTTGCTGCTTTTGCTAATATTGTTGAGTCACCATCAAAGAGAATTATTTTGTGTGAGTCAACATGCACATCCAAATGATTGATCTATTAGCAAAAGGAGAGGTCCCCTTTACCAACCCTTGAGGTACCCCATAGGTGATTTGTCATTTTTCCGATATGTATTCTGAGACTATTTTTGTTTTTTCATCTATGTGTCTAATGTGTACATTTTTCTTGCTGTCACTGAGAAGTGAACGAATCCATTCATTTGCTAATCCATTAATGCCATAGTATTCAAGCTTTTTTAGAAGAGTTCTGTGGTTTACCATGTCGAAAGCTTTAGTTAGGTCTGAAAATATACCTGCTGTTTGCTGTTTTTCATCAGTGGCTTTTAAAACAGTGCTTATGCGTTTATAGAGTTCTATCTCTATGGTCTCTTGAAGATGACCACCGAGTGAGATCACAGGTATTTTCTTTGTCTGCTAAAATAATTTATTGAAGAGGAAATAGAGTCAAATTTAATTTTCTTTGTTTTGTATACCCTGCTGTAGTGTCTGTTCTTGTCACACAACTGAATATTAGCGTCCCAGCAGAGCTTATTCCTGAAAAAGCTTGTTCTTTGGCTGAAGACCCGATAATTGCGACATAACCCGAAATTTTGCGTGACATAAACACAAAGCATTCTATTCAAGTTTTTTTGATAGTGCAAAAAAAGACAGCTACTAGTTCCATCAGTTTCTATTGCCACAATAAAAGTGTAATTAAACGTTTCTAAACCGTATTTAACTAACACATTTCATACTGTTTACCACTTAGTCAGACGCGATCTAGGCCTAAATTTTCCGAATTATAAACGTTTGAAAACCTGACCAAACAAGCCTGATAAAGTAAACTCTCTAAAAGCAAAGTAACTACAAATTCATTCTTCTGCCATTGTATCTCTAAATCAGTACAAAAACAACAACCACCGCCATGTTTTGTTTAGACACACCCAATCTCGCATGCTTGACAAATTTAAAACATTCTTTAAACTTAATTATTATTTCGAAACTGACAATGAGTGAGAAATGTGGGAGCTGGGAGCTGTTATAGGGTAGTGAGTAAGGGATTTGTTGCCAATCTTCTAAGAAATATTTTCACTGGGGGGCGAGGGGGGGGGGGGGGGTGATGCCCCTATTTCTCTGGTGCCTGTTGGGACTATCAATTGATGGGGTCTCACTAGGCATGGCCTACACTTAAACAGGACTGGGAAGGGAAGATTGGTACAGCTGATTCATGAAAGTATAAGGGGTGGACCTCGGGCCACACATGGTCAAATACCTGTTGTCATACTTAGGAAAAGTAGGACAACAGGGTCCTATGCCTAAAGAGTATCTCCAGCACTTTAAAAAATACTGAAACAATCACTCACAAGACAGATCTTATCACTTCAAATATCACACATACCAGATGTTACAAAGGAAAACATAGAATTGGAAAGAGTAACATGGGGCATTTCACAGACTCAACAATCCTCCATCAAAACATGCAATCATTAAAAAATAAAATACAACTATTAGAAATTGAGCTCCAACCTATGAACTGCACAGTAGTTTGTGTTACTTATCACTGGTGTAGGTAGACAGAAATCCGACATGTAGTGTTATCATCATATGAAAGGGCAAACTCTTACTGCAGAACTGCTTTATGGGGTGGAGGATCATGCATTTATATCAGAAAAGGAACACAGTTCAAATCAGGATATGACCTCAGTACAGTACGTGAAGACAAACACTTTGAAATATCAGCTATTGAATTACCAGGGCTTGAAATCACCAAGAAATTAATCATTTTGTGTGTGCATAGATCTTCCAGTGGTAGCATGGACACCTTTTTCAATAAGTTAATCGAAGTTCTAGATAAAGTCTCAAGTACAAAGGTCAACATAATTCTGTGTGGGGTCATTAACATCAACACTAATATCATAAATGAATCCAGTAGCACCCTCATAAATATCCTTCAAAGTTTTGGCATGAACCTATTGCCCAATAGTGCAACAAAGGTTACTACAATGACTGTGTCAGTAATTGACCATGAGGCCACAAATATGGACAGGGAAAAATGTGTTGTAGCTGTAAAACATCTTGAACTATCAGACAATCTCTGTCAAATAACAAAAGTAAAATCAGGCATTGAATCATTCCCTAAACTACAAGCCTACAAACAACATCTATCAGGAATCAAAATAAAAGATTTTTCGAATTAACTAGCAAAATAAAGCTGAGATGAAGCGTATAATGAAACCAATGTGAATATGAAATTCCCTAAATTCTCCACATTATTTAAATTGAACTTCGAAAAGGCATTTCCAAAAATATGCATATCTGTACTAACATCTCACAAAAACAGATTGATAACAGCAGGTATTAAGAAGTCCTCCCCAAACACTCAAATACCTCAGATCCATGAAAAAGATTCGCAATGATCCAGAATTCTTAAATTTCTCCCACAGATACAAAACGATCTATAGGAAGGTGCTGATTGCTGCAAAAAAGTCATTTAATGACAAAATAATACATAATGCAGAGAATAAAAGCAAAGCAGTCTGGGGTGTTATAAAAAAGGAGGCAAGCAAACACAGAATAACATATGGCTAAGGGGGGGGGGGATAAGGTAATAAATGGTCCACAACACTTAGCAAACTATGTAAATGAGCATTTTTCAAGTATTGCAGAGAAGTTACAGCAAAAATTCCCTAAAACAAATATAACACCTGTAAATAATGTTACATTAAATACATTGATGCTACTTCCAACCACTGAAAATGAAGTCAATAAAACTGTTCAAAAACTAAAAAATAAAAAGTCAGTAGGTTTAGATGAAGTACCAATGTGTGCACTGAAACCATACATAGAGATCATACAAAGCCTCTTACCAAATATAATAAATGAATCCTTCAAAGCCGGCCGCTGTGGTCTCGCGGTTCTAGGCGCGCAGTCAGGAACCGTGTGACTGCTACGGTCGCAGGTTCGAATCCTGCCTCGGGCATGGATGTGTGTGATGTCCTTAGGTTAGTTAGGTTTAAGTAGTTCTAAGTTCTAGGGGACTGATGACCACAGCAGTTGAGTCCCATAGTGCTCAGAGCCATTTGAACCATTTTTTGAATCCTTCACATCGGGGATATTTCCAGAGCAGTTGAAACAGGCAAGAGTTGTACCTCTGCTCAAGAAATGTAATGCAAGGAGACATAGAAAATTACTGGCTGTTTCCCTCCTGTCACCATTCTCAAGAATAATAGAAACAATTATGAAAGACAGATTAATGAAATAGCTGAATAAATACAATCTTTTAAGCAAATCACATCAACGACTTTCTCAGTAGTGTTACTCATGGTGCAAAAATTCTCTTCACTGATGACAGCAATATTATAGTCATTGAGAAAACAAGAAAACTCCTTGCAGAGAAAGCAAATGAAGGTCTCAATGAAGGTTATGATTAAACTAATGCCATAAATTTCAGTTTGAAGAGGAAAAATGACAATGTTAAATTAAATGTAAATGGCACATCTATAGACTGTGTAACAAATGGAAAATTTCTAGAAATGAATATTGATTCTCAGTTGAAGTGTTGTGAACACACAAAGGTACTTGCAAACAGAATGTCATCAGCATGTTATGCCACTAGAATCCTATCATCAGTGTGTAACATGTAGTGTCTTTTGGTTACATACTATACTATTCATATGTACACTCAATTCTTAGCTATGGAATTCTTTTTTGGGAAACAAATGCACAAAATATGAACACAGTTTTCAAACTCCAGAAAAGAGGCATTAGAATAATAACCAAAAATACTAGTCAAGCTCATTGTAAAGATCTGTTCAAAACACTGGGGTTTTACCTGCTCCATGTGAATACATTTACCAGTCAGTTATACACATCAAAAATAACATTGGTAATTACTGCACAAACAGCTATGTCCATGACCATGCAACAGGAGATAGACTCAACTTACATTTATCAATAAAAAATAAATGTAAAATTCAAAACAGCATTTTCTAACAAGGAATAAAACTGAACAATAAATTACCAAAAGAGATAAAAGAAATTGCAAAAATACACTTATTTAAAAAGGCAGATAAAAAGTACCTGTTATGCAATATATTTTATACATCAAAGGATTACTTAGTTAAAACAGAGGAGGGGTTTGATAAAAAAATGTTGTACAAATAAATAATAATAGTAATGATTATAAAACATCGAACATTCCACATAACTTCATCACTTTACATTGTTTTCCTTCTTTTTTCTTTTCTAGAAATACTTATCCCCAAGCTATGTATAGCACAATACTAACACATCTTTCTCTTTCTGAGTTCAACATCTCACTCATTATGGAGAGATGCTGACTCAGTTTTTCAGGATACCAAATGGGAAGTTGGGGTGCAGAAAATGACCCAGAGATCACCAGTGTGTGTGTGTGTGTGTGTGTGTGTGTGTGTGTGTGTGTGTGTGTGTGTGTGTGTGTGTGTGTGTAGTGAGTGAAGTGCTATGAAACAATGTGTGTAGTGTGTGCAGTATGAGTGAACAGTCTGGCATTAGATTATTTATTCAATAATTTATTTGTAAAATATGTATTGCATACCAGGAGTAAATCTAATGATTATGTCTAACTAGAAGTCTGTAAATATATGTGTATACGAATTAGCTTATTTTAAATTGGTCTAAACTTCTAAATACTCTGACATGTTCTATATCCTTGAGATAAGAGATCTACAGATGAATAATGCTACTACTACTACTACTACTACTACTACTATCTCAGTTCATTTCCTACTTCGTAAACCATGTTGAGAACTGTCTAATATTCCATTCTTGTTTGTAAACATTGTTAACTTTTTGTACATTATTTTACAGCACTTTTGAAAAACAGTGTGTTAATGTAACTGGGCAATAGTTCTTCACTTGGTCTTTGTCATCAACTTCGAATGTTTTCAGCTGACCAGGAAAGATGCCTGTTTCTAATGAGCAGGTACACATATGAATGAGGGTATCAGTCATGTATTGGAGGGACAACTGTAATACTCTGCTGGGTACGTCATCAACTCCTGGTGAGTATGTTGTTTTAGATTTGTAACAGCCTTGACTCTTTCTTCCCTGCTTACATGACTGCAAATATGATAATTTACAGCTGTTGATCTGATTTTCTACTGCCTGTTGATTTCCAACTAAATTAGTTTTTATTAAATTTTCAGCTATTCCAGTGAAGTAGCTGTTGGTTCAAATGACTCTGAGCACTATGGGACTTAACTTCTGAGGTCATCAGACCCCTAGAACTTAGAACTACTTAAACCTAACTAACCTAAGGACATCACATATATCCATGCCCAAGGCAGGATTCGAACCTGCGACCGTAGCGGTCGCGCAGTTCCAGACTGTAGTGTCTAGAACCGCTCGGCCACCCTGGCCGACAAGTAGCTGTTGGATACATCTGCTGTTTCTCTTGGTTTAGTAATCATTTTATTGTCATGTATTAACACAATATTCTCACTGGTTTTCTTTTTCTTACCTGTTTCCTTATTTATGATGTTCCACAGTGCTTTTACCTTACTTGTAGAATTTTTTACTTACCTATCATTGTGCAGTATTTTTGCCTGTTTTATAACGTTTTTAAAAAAATTTTGTGTATGTTTTGCAGTGGGTCTGCATATCTGCTGTGACATTATTTTCCTCGCAGATTTTGTGCATTGCTGTTTTTTCTGGCAAGAAATTGTAATACCCTTAGTAATTCAGCCATTGCCTCTTGCATTCTTTCTGATATTTACTATTTTTAGGTGAAAGGCGGTATGAAAGTGCTTTATCAGTTTTTCCAGAACTATGGTGAATTTCGTGTTCGGACTTTGCTTTTTGTAAACAGTGGACCAATCTTCATCATGCGGTAACGAATTAATGAGGTTTATGCTTTCCTGACAGAAGATCCTTCCTTTAATCCAAAGTATGTTGCTGGCTGTGTGTCCTCCTTCAGTGTGATGGTCATTATTAAAGCTTTATGGTACTAAAACCTGTGTTAAATACTTTTACAGACCACTTAAGTTTCTCTTTGTCAAACACCATTTGGTCCAAGGCTGTCCCACTGGTTGGTGGTACTCTTGTTGCAAGGTTTACTGTGGCAGTAACACTATGTGATTTGATGGGATTGACTAGAGTGGCTCTTTGTTTACTGTTACTGAGAAAGTCTATGTTAAAGTCACTACAAATTACAACACAATATCTTCTTGCAGTTAAACTATTTATGAACCATTCAATTTTTTCTAGGAATACCTCAAATTTCCCTGATGGGGAACAGTACACTGAAGCTACACTCCTGGAAATGGAAAAAAGAACACATTGACACCGGTGTGTCAGACCCACCATACTTGCTCCGGACACTGCGAGAGGGCTGTACAAGCAATGATCACACGCACGGCACAGCGGACACACCAGGAACCGCGGTGTTGGCCGTCGAATGGCGCTAGCTGCGCAGCATTTGTGCACCGCCGCCGTCAGTGTCGGCCAGTTTGCCGTGGCATACGGAGCTCCATCGCAGTCTTTAACACTGGTAGCATGCCGCGACAGCGTGGACGTGAACCGTATGTGCAGTTGACGGACTTTGAGCGAGGGCGTATAGTGGGCATGCGGGAGGCCGGGTGGACGTACCGCCGAATTGCTCAACACGTGGGGCGTGAGGTCTCCACAGTACATCGATGTTGTCGCCAGTGGTCGGCGGAAGGTGCACGTGCCCGTCGACCTGGGACCAGACCGCAGCGACGCACGGATGCACGCCAAGACCGTAGGATCCTACGCAGTGCCGTAGGGGACCGCACCGCCACTTCCCAGCAAATTAGGGACACTGTTGCTCCTGGGGTATCGGCGAGGACCATTCGCAACCGTCTCCATGAAGCTGGGCTACGGTCCCGCACACCGTTAGGCCGTCTTCCGCTCACGCCCCAACATCGTGCAGCCCGCCTCCAGTGGTGTCGCGACAGGCGTGAATGGAGGGACGAATGGAGACGTGTCGTCTTCAGCGATGAGAGTCGCTTCTGCCTTGGTGCCAATGATGGTCGTATGCGTGTTTGGCGCCGTGCAGGTGAGCGCCACAATCAGGACTGCATACGACCGAGGCACACAGGGCCAACACCCGGCATCATGGTGTGGGGAGCGATCTCCTACACTGGCCGTACACCACTGGTGATCGTCGAGGGGACACTGAATAGTGCACGGTACATCCAAACCGTCATCGAACCCATCGTTCTACCATTCCTAGACCGGCAAGGGAACTTGCTGTTCCAACAGGACAATGCACGTCCGCATGTATCCCGTGCCACCCGACGTGCTCTAGAAGGTGTAAGTCAACTACTCTGGCCAGCAAGATCTCCGGATCTGTCCCCCATTGAGCATGTTTGGGACTGGATGAAGCGTCGTCTCACGCGGTCTGCACATCCAGCACGAACGCTGGTCCAACTGAGGCGCCAGGTGGAAATGGCATGGCAAGCCGTTCCACAGGACTACATCCAGCATCTCTACGATCGTCTCCATGGGAGAATAGCAGCCTGCATTGCTGCGAAAGGTGGATATACACTGTACTAGTGCCGACATTGTGCATGCTCTGTTGCCTGTGTCTATGTGCCTGTGGTTCTGTCAGTGTGATCATGTGATGTATCTGACCCCAGGAATGTGTCAATAAAGTTTCCCCTTCCTGGGGCAATGAATTCGCAGTGTTCTTATTTCAATTTCCAGGAGTGTATTATCAATTTTAATTTTATATCTTTTACCACTGCCATCTCGAAGTCTTTTTCACAACTTTGGTGGGTAATATTAGCTATATTAGTAACTTCTGTATCACCCTTGGCAAATATGGCTACCTCCTCCCTCCATGTTGACTACCCAGTCTACAATAGTAGCCAACCAGAGAGAAATTTTGTAGGGTGAAAGATTTTGTTACGAAAAGCCAGCACTTGGAGAGACACATTACAGAAATATATTTTAGTTCATGCATTATTGGTAACTTTGAATCATCAACTTGTTATATAGCGACTGAACATTTTGGTGAAAGATCTTCATTCTGAAATTTGTGGCAATATCTACAGTACTACTTACCTTCAGCTTAAATGTAGCTCTTTTTGAACTGTTGTAGCTCATGTTTTTGACAATAAATAAACCTTCAGATGACTTGGCTGCCTCATGTTTCCTCTAACAGTTTGTGTGGAACCACCTTCTGTTGCAGCGGAGTCTGGTGCTAATACTAAAGTCGTTGCAGATGCTGTTGGTGAGATGGTTCTTGATCCTTGGGGGGTCGTTGCAGTTCCTGTTGAAATTTCTTACGATGCTTGAGTGTTTGTCTCCATAGAGATTACAGGTCTTGTAACAGTATATGACTTTTTAGTCACTGGGACAACATTTTTCACAAACAAAATAGGTATACAGTTGTACTGATTGACTTCTTGCTCTCTTCTTTCTTCAGCAGTTTTTTTTGGTCCAGTTCCTGGTTAATTCCTTGAATGTCTTTTTTCTTTTTCATGTAGCGCTGATTCACTGGTCAACTGTAGTTTGCATTGTTCAACCGTAGTTTGCATTGTTCTGATTACTTTCTTTCCCATGACTTCTGCCATTTTCTCGAAATCTACAAATCAGTTGTAGTTGTACTGTTTTAGACTTCTTTTCCTATGCCTCCTGTTTTCTCCTTTCTTATTTCCCTATGTGTGGTTTTCTGTGGTGTAATATTAACGCTTGAGATTTTTACCTTGTTCTTACTAATAAGAAAAGCTAGTCTTTCACATACCTGTTTCTTGCCCTTTCTGTTTAAATGGAAGCCTTGTAAAATAAATTTGTTTCAACCTAGTCTATCCTTTTCCAAATTAACAGCGGTTATTCTTTTGTTTGCATTTCTTAACTCATTTACTGTCAGTACCATATGACGATTTGTTGCTTCTACGTATTTTTGATTTAAGATGTTGTACATCATGTCGTTTTGGGGTAGGATTAAAAATTGTATTCATTTTATGACTACGTTTCAATATAGTCTGTAATGTTTTGTGCATGTGGTTTTTAACCCCTTGAATGGGGATATCAAACTCATTTTACCTTCCATTACCACTAATGTATCGTCTGTTGTCAATGTTTCTATTAGGTTTATCACTTTTTTGTGATTTCCTTTAGAGGTGCATCAAGTCTGATGATCGCTTCCACTTGATAAGAAGATTCTAACTTCCCCTTCCTGGCTGTCTGATAAAAGAAGTACCTTACCTTTATTGCATTTCTCATTTCTGAGCATTCAACTTTGGGCAATCATATTAGTAATACATAAGTAATTGAACATTATCGCTTCACTCGTTCTTATCGTGATTTCACTTTCACTGTTTGTTTTTGCATCTTGGTTATCAGATTTCCGAATGCTGTCTCACTTAAAATCGCAAACAAAGTTCAATTTTCATGTGTTTTTCGTTTCCTTAATGTTTATCGAGGGTTCACTGATGTAGTTTTCTAAAGACTTTGATTTTCCTACCAGTTCGTCTTTTTCTTTGCAAAAAATGTTTATAATGTTTTCTTTTCTCGCTAATCCATTCTCACAATTAATACCACAGTTTAAAGTTAATAGTTCTGACGCTACGCTGTATTCATGTCTCACGTCTGGTCCTCCACTTCCAACACCCTTATTTCTCGACCTTCTTGTTACAGGACTGGTTCAAATGGCTCTGAGCACTATGGGACTTAACATCTGAGGTCAACAGCCCCCTAGAAGTTAGAACTACTTAAACCTAACTAACCTAAGAACATCGCACACATTCTCGTCCGGGGCAGGATTCGAACCTGCGACCATAGCTGTCACGAGGTTCCAGACTGAAGCGCCTAGAACCACTCGGCCAATCCGGCCGGCGGTTACAGGACTCATAGTTTTTAGTTTTTACACATCCACTATAAACACGAAGCCTTGTACAATTCTGTTGGAGCACTTTTTGCATCGAATACCCTTAGACTCGTTATTTTTCTAAGTTCAAGTTACAGAACGTCTATTTCTAGGCGCCATCTTGGGGTGAGCGGGCTGGGGAGGGGGAATACTCGGACCTTCGTTAGCAGTCCTCAGTGGAGTACTTCGTCGAATGCTTTCCCGAAACCTAGCGATGTCTTGTTTACGCATTACCACGGAGGCAGATAGCGGTAGTGCGAAATGTTCAGGAAGAGAACGTTTATGTCGGGACTTATGAGCTAGACGCGTCTTTAATTCTCAGCAAGCTGTGGATGTTTTGTTTTTTTATACGTCGTTATAGCCGCCGTACAGGGTTACGAAGTCGTCTGAGGACAACTTGAGAATTTCTACAGGGTGATCATTCTTGTCTCTGAGAGGGAGGCCCATGCTTGACAAAACTCGTTAATTTCTCAGCTAATGTTTCATTAACACGATTCTGCGTCCATGGCTATCAGCTGGAATGGAAAGTTTCCGCAAGTGACCAGGAGTGTTTGTTGGCCATACAGCATTCGTATATCTCCGTTTAGACGCTTCCCCAAACGATCAGAATTGTCAGCAAGTTGGTGATGTTTGTGGTCGTTTTGAGCAACAGTTTCTTAGAGACTTCTCATGATTTACGAACATAACTGGCTTACTATCTTACGGTGATCTCGTAATTTTGTAACTGTATTGTAAGAGCCTTAATTCACACATTGCCAGAGTGTACGATTAATCAATTTCGCCAAAGATGTTAGATTTTCTATATCTTTGCAGAGATTCGTGGAATGCTTAGTTTTGACAAACGACTTTGATCGAATAGAAGTGGTGGAAGTTGCGGAGGTTGGGAAGAGTGTTTGTTGTGTAAATTTCTGTGTTTTTGTTATTACATCGGTAAATTGTTTATTGTTTGAAGTCAAAAAAGTGTTGCCAAGATGCCTGTGTTTCATACGAAAACGATAGAGAGCATTTTGGAACCTGTTGCTCAGCAGGTAATGTATTCCTCATCTTAATCATTACTCAGTCATTTTCAATACGTTTTTTGGTCGAAGTTTAAAATTGCTTGTACGTAATGTATCAAATTTTGAACTGTCAAATAACATGTCCTTTATAACAGACCCTTTGCTTAGTGTTGACAAATGGGCGTGTCGTTTAGTAAACGATGGAGGTCACGTGACTTTACGTCATAAAGTACTGTGTTTCAACCCATATTTAGACATGAGGGAAGCTCATTCATTAATTCATAAGTTCTGGATCTCGTTTCCCAATAAAGGGCGTTACCAAGCCAAGTTCACAGTTGACATGTAAAACACGAAACGCCTGGAATCCTTGTCTTAAATTGTTTAAAGTTCTTCGCGAACTTTTAAACACCATCCCCATTTTAGAGTCTCGTATTTTTCGTGGAATTTTTGTAGATAATAGGAAACAAAGGCACGTGAAATGTTACTCTTGACGCATCTTATACGCCATATATAAATATACGCAAGCCTTGTAGATCATGTCCCTGTGTTCTGTGTGAGAACGGATCTATCGATTCCTTTAAGATGAACATCGCCCCATATCATAACAAGTGGTTGATGAGAAATTTCCCATAATTGCTGTTAGTGTGTAGAGGTTTTACAAGCTCCATGAGATATTCAAAATTACGTGGACACCCGTGTATACCTGAATGAACACAGTTTGGTTCACCAGATACCGTATAAATATGCGAATGGATTATTATTATTGTCATAATCAGTATCTCTGTTAATTAAAATAGGTAATATTATTCCAAACCAGGACCGCACTAATGCTTGAATGTAGGTCTCTACAATGGAATATCAAACGTGTGTAATATGTGAAAACTCATTGATAGTAACAACAGCATCTCTAACCCATTGCTGTGTATGAGTGTGTTTTTCCCGAGTAGATATTTGCTGCCAATATTGTACTGAAATAAATGCAGAATTAGTTCAGCTGCAATATTTTGTGCAAATTATCCAATGTTTAAACAATTTATTACAGTTGTGATGCCAAGCAACACAGTAAACAACAATTGTACAAACACAGTATCTGGTGGAAAAAAACTGTTGGAGCCCACCATGCAGTGAAATATGATCAAATAAACACATGGCGTAATAGACACTACTGCCATTACTTGATTGTTAGACATTTTTAAGTATTTTCTGATAATATTTAGTGAATTTGGTGAATGGAATCAGCATCAGTAATTCTGCCTCACCTTCTTGCAACATCTATTAATCAGTTAGTTTAAATTGCAGAAATTTCCATGTCACATTCACCACAACACTCAAAACATCCTGACAGAATCTTGCTATTTATGCAGCTATGTACTAACACCTTTCATCCTCCCAGCTGAAACTGAAAGTGAAGGCTGTGTATATTCCAAAAATACTAAAAATAGATACAAGGATTATTTCACAGAGAAGTTGATGAGGCTGTGATTGCCATCTTCCCTTACTCTCTAATCTAGCCTGAGGTCTACATTAGTTGGGAAGGAGACAATTTGGTTGAGTTGGAGAGGTCAATGAATGTGAATGAGACATATAGGATGTTGTTATGTACTGGAACATAGCCTAATGTCTAGTTCCACACCATATATAACATGTTTTGTTATAAAAAAATACAACTGGAAGGTAAATTAAGAGGACCTGTATTACATAATAGACATTTCTCAGATGACTTCTGTGGTGTGATTGTGTGAGTTTATCGAGAAATGTAAGAGAGGGAGGTGAACTTTCATCGAGAGTTTCCACTACTGACCAGAATTGAATAAGACTTCATGTGTTTTCACGTAGTTAGTTAAAAGTCCTACAAATCTCATTTTTGATAAGCGTTATGACGTGCAGCATTTTGACAGAACCAACATAGAACACACCTATAAAAATGTTTATATCGCCACATGCTGGCCATTTACAGGCTTTTTTCTGCAGAAATGACAATTATTTATAATCAAGCACTCTTCTGTGGTAAATAAAGAGTTGTTAAGGAGAAACATCTTTAATTGACATTTAAAAAGACTTCCGCTGTCAATCGAGTATTTTATTTCCATGGGTAGTTTTTAAGAGTCTTTGTACATTTTACCTCTTATTGTGTCAAATAATGCTAAGTACTTTATTTTGTTCAGTGAATGCTTTTTACCAAAGTGAGGAGTTATCCTTGAATATTATTGCACAAGATTTCAGTGAACGAAAATACGCAAAACTTGTTGAATTGCTGACTTCTGTATCCCCATAGTCAATAATTATTCCTATGACAGAAACAGCCAAACCTGTATGATTTAGCAAGTCTACTGTAGTTTTTTTTTTTTTTTTTTTTTTTTTTAAGTTTCCATCAATATGCACATCGAAGAATACTGAATTTCTTATCCTGCTCATTATTTGATATTGTTATCCTATGTTAACAGGAGGTGGGATGTTTGTGATAATAGAAAACTGGGTGAGCTACTAGAATGAAATTTTCACTCTACATTGGAGTGTGCGCTGATATGAAACTTCCTGGCAGATTAAAACTGTGTGCCGGACCGAGACTCGAACTTGGAACCTTTGCCTTTCATGGGCAAATGCTCTACCAACTGAGATACCCAAGCACGACTCACGCCCCGTCCTCACAGCTTCAATTCCGCCAGTACCTCATCTCTTACCTTCCAAACTTCACAAAAGCTCTCCTACGAAATTTGGATGGAAGGAGATGAGGTACTGGCGGAACTGAAGCTGTGAGGACGGGGCGTGAGTTGTGCTGGGGTAGCTCAGTTGGTAGAGCACTTGCCTGCGAAAGGAAAAGGTCCCGAGTTCGAGTCTCGGTCTGGGTGAGCTACGTTTTCTCAAAGTTTATAGCTATCCTATTTGTGCAATAGCAGTCAGTAACATTCACAAAAACATCATGTACTATCTTTTGTAATCAGCTTAAAAATAATGCTTGCATCATCTGCAAATCATTCTAATTCTGCCTCATGATTCAGATAAAATACTAGAGCATTAACATCAAGCAAGAAAGGAGTTGGTGAATGATTGAACCCTGTGTGACTCCCATCATAATTACGGGGGGGGGGGGGATGAACTTACCAATACCAGATGTAGGCATTGATCTCTAATTTAATGATGGTGCAGCGTGTGACACATTACTTTGTGCATAGCCCTAAGTCTAGGTTACATTTGAAGTCAACAGTTTGGTTGAGAGTTGGCATGACCAACGAATGTGAATACAAAATTTTATGCATGCTCACATACTGAGTTGTAGCATAGCCCAAGGTACAGCTTAGGTTGAAAGGTGACAGAGAGGTGAATTGTTGAACACTCCCATTACTTCTTAATTTCTCCCAAAGCAGATGATCAGGCATCCCTCTTTGTACTACTGAAACAAACTGAGGTAACTTCCAGCATTCTGTTTCTAAATAAGAACTAAACCAGGCATGTGGTGAATCACATAGGCCTAGTCTATAAAAAATTAACTTTCTTAATAGGATCTTGCAATCCACACAGTCAGATGCCTTTGAAAAGTAGCAGAAGATCACAGCTGGTGATATTTTATTATTTAAAGACTTTATTAATTGCTCAGTAAATTTATAAATAGCTGTCTGAGTAGTGTATTCATTTTGAAATCAAACTGTAATTGGCTAAGTATCTCATTACTACATTTGTGAGAAACCACCCTGGATTGCATTACCTTCTCAAAAATTTTGGAAAAGTACTAAGAACATGGCATACTATAGGGCCAAAATGGGATTGCAAAATTTGTGATTCACCTCATCTGCTTTGACCCTTGGTGTCACCAAGATGGGGTATGCCTCTGTTTCAGGCATATACAATATGGCGACCATGGTGTTTCTCATTACACCCATGAACCAACAATGACACACAAAATACATAACTCCAGCAATAACGTAATGAGACTACGACGACACAACACCGTTCCAAAACAAATGTTAAAAAGTCATCTTAGCTTATCTCAAGTCAGAACTTCAATAAGAGATCCAGTAGATTTCAATGAAATGTCACACACAGTGACACCTACCATAGTGACTTCACATTTAGAAAACTGCAAAATCATCAAGAAGTTCACAAACAGGAATGTAGCTTGGTGCAACAGCAACCTGGAATTGCAAAGGAGGCAGGTAAGAAGACTATTCAGTATTGCAAGAAGAATCGAGAAGCCCTTTGCCAAAGGGAAGCAAGTGAAACCATCATCCTGGAAGGTATTTTTTGAGGAAGTGGAACATAACAGCTACTTGCCCCAGACTTCACAAAAATAAGAGGAAGGGAGATGGTGATCTCACAAGTACAGCAAATGAAGTGCTGGATGTGCTTCTCAAGACTAACTCTCCTCTGTGCACTCTGTTAGACAACATGCATCAAGATTCAGACCCTGAATTTACAGGTAACCAAATGGAGGACTGGGAATCTACTAAGAATGTATTGGTAAAAAAGATCTAGTGGGCAGTGGGAATGTTTCATCTGTACTAGTCACCAGGCCCAGATTGAATCTTTCCAGCTCTACTGCAGCAATCAGGAGAGAGCTTAATTAAACTCATAAGTAGGCTGTTTAGAATTAGCCTAACAGAAGGAATCATTCCTAAAGCTTGGAGGACAGTGAGGGATGTTTTCATTCTGAAGCCATGGAGAACTGATCATACTAAGGCCAAGGATATGGGACAGAACAGTCTTTCCTCCTTTTTTTTAAGGACACTAGAAAATCTGGTTAATGAGCATGTTAGGGAAAGGAAACTAACTAAGGTTCCTCTACATGTAAACCAACAAGGGTATCAAACAGGCAAAACATGTGAAACAGCACTTCACCAGTTGGGGAAGTGGAAAAGCACCATGGTTTCAGGAAATTGCTCTTTATATCTTTCTGGATACCAGGGAGCTTGTAGCAGTACACCCTTTGAATTCATGGTTAGAGCATGGCAATTGGACAACTGTATACAGGTGGATCTATTTCATGATGAATAGACTAAAGGTAGAAGCCACCATTATAAATGAAGAAATGGTGATCAGCACCACAGAAGGCTGTCCACAAGGAGGGGTTTTCTCTCACTACTTTGGAACCTAGTGGTGAATGAACTCAATGAGTAGCTAAATACTAGAGGCTGCTTTTGCCAAGGATACAAAGACAGCTTGTCATAGTAAATGTTGGCAAATTTGCTAATACTGTGAGAACTGTGGCACAATGTACATTGAACATTGTGCAAAACTGGTGCAGGAAACAGGATCTAAGGCTCAATACTAAGAAAATGGTTGTAGTATCATTTAAAGGGAAGCATATCCACCACATTCTGGATTCATAAACTTCTTGATGAAATAGAGATTGTAGTGAGTTTCTAGGGGTAACCCTGGATGTGAAACAAACATAGACCCCTCACATAAGGAATATATTTTCCAAGGTGAAAGGTGTCCTTAAGAGCACTAGAAGATCCTGTGGGGAAAAACCTGGGGCCTAAACCTTAGGAGTATGTACTGTATGCACACCACTGTAACAAGACCTATGATAATTTGTAGGGGTACAGTATGGTGGAACAAAGTAGAATAGAAGGTGGTTGCCAAGAGCTTGGCAAGGTGCAGAGACTAGCCTGCTTAGCTGTAACAGGTAGAATTGGCAGTACTGCCATTGCTGGGATAGAGACCATCTGGTCATGCCTTCATTACACCTGTGGGTTAAAATGGAGGCAGTAGCAGGAGCATATAGGCTAAAAACTAAAAATAATTGAGTACCATTAGGATATCCACTATCCCACACCAAAATAGGTAATGTGGTAACTGTAGGAATGGTCATGGAAATGTCAGCTGACTATAAAATAACTTCCAGCTGCTTTAATAAACCTTCCAGTGTAACAATTGAAAGTAGGGAGCAGTGCATGAATGAATCATGACACTGTGAGGAGACATAGTCTGCTTTACTGATGGGCTGAAAACAGACGGTGGTGCTGGGATACATAGAGTACAATCTAGGTTAGAGAGCGCAATCTGGGGTTGAAAGCAGATGAGGGGGTACAAGGGTTGCACCATAGGTTAGAGAGCACAATCTGGCTATGGAAGCAGGCTACACTGTTCAAGGCAGAAATATCAGCTGTCGTGGTGTACGTGGAGGAGAATTTGTGTAAGCCCCCCCCCCCCCCCCCCCTACCCCCCCAGGGGCTCACCGCTCTTTGGCGGGTTTGTGCTTGGCTACCACGGGTCCTCATCCTTTGCAGCATCTTTTCACTTCCATACTGCATGTCTGCCCTTGGGGAACATGTCAGGGATGCTTTTGGGAATGTTCCGCAATGTCTGTAGCTGACATACAAACAGTCCCACCCCTGTTTTTTGTTCCTTTTTCCCATCTTCATTCACCTTCTCCTATTCTTCCTCTGCTTTGGTTCTTAAAGCTCCTCTTTTTTCTTCTTCCTCTGTTTGCACTCCTGAAGCCCCCCACCCCCTCCTCCCACATCTGTTGCATAACAGGTGACTGAGTAACATGTAATTCCCAACCCTGGACCGACAGGTAGGGTTCGAATGTACCCCTGGTACAGGCAAGCCGCAGGGAGGGGTGATTGCCCGAGCTGCTACCTTCACAAACTGCCGATTGGTCCCTCTTTGTCAGGTGTTCGGAAGGTGTGACCTGAGGTGTGAACAATCACCTAAGGCAGGTGCATCCCCTTGTGAAGGGGCCCCCAGTTGGAAGGAGCATGCTCTCAAGAGATGCTGGCAATCATGGGGGATTTCCTCGCAATGAGCCAGTCATTATTTTTGCAGTCCACGTCTACCAAATGTAAATGCAATGAAGCTCCCAATTCAAAGACCCTCCCAGCTGCACCTTAGTTCCTCATGGTTTTACATACTGAAGACAGTCAGTCCTTCGCAACAGTAAATCTGTTAATTATGCAGAAAGGTGTTGATGCAGTTGCCAGCACTGTGAAATCCTGCTGTCGTTTATGGAATGGCACTTTGCTTTTGGAGACCACTACTAGTTCTCAGGCACAACACCTACTTGCTGCTATGCTCCACCATGGCTATCCTGTTTGTGTCGAGGTCCATAGAACTCTGAATTGTTCCTGTGGTGTTATTTACACTAGGATGCTCGACGCTCTGACAGAGGCCAAAATCCTAACATATCTCTCTAATCAGGCTGTCATTGCAGTCCATCAGGTGTCGAAGAAGGTAGAGGCCTCCTTAGCGCCCACATGCACTCTTTTTCTCACCTTTGATAGATTGGTGCTTCCATCCAAGATGAAAGCAGGCTATGAAGTTATCGTAGTCCAACCATACATTCCCAACCCGATGCGTTGCTACCAGTGTCGTCGTTTCAACCACACTCAAATGTCTTGTTGACACATGGCCAGATGTGTAACTTGTGGTAGGGATGTGCACGAGGACGATTGTCCACCTCCTCCTCCCCGCTGTATCAACTGCAATTGCGACCATACTGCCTCCTCTCAAGATTGACCGATGTATCTCAGCAGGCTGTCCAGGAGATCCGGATAAAGGAAAAAGTACCTTACCTGGTCGCTCGCAAGTTATCGGCTAGTCGCAAACCCTGTGTTCTACCGTCTGGCACTTACAGTACTGTTCTTGGTACATCTCGCTCCATGAAGGACATGGCGATGCAGACATGCAATCAGATTCTTGCCTCATGGGGCGATGTCACCAGCTACACAACCAGCAGGGTGGAAGGGACAGAAGGACTACCCCTGAGAAGACTTCGTAAGTCCCTCCAGTCAACCAACACCTGAGTCGTCTTCTGCTAACCAGAAAGGCAGAAGAAGTCTAACAAAGGCAAATGGTCTTCTCCTTTGCCGACTCGAAAATCCTCTTCGACAGTCGCATCATGATACCCTTGCCCGGCCGGCCTCTCTGTCGCCGGTGCGCACCACCAGCCATTTTTATGCGTTGGACTCTGCAGGCTGACAGCAGAAGAAAGCCTACACTTCTGTGGACCTCACGGAGCAGGATCCTCCTTTTTCTGTGCCCTGTAGCATCATATCTTCGCAGGATGGCACTCAGCAGCCATGAAGGTGACACCCCTTCATTTTTTCCTCATCATGATTCTCCTCCAATGGAACGTTCGCAGCCTTCTATCCAACCAAGAGGATTTTTGACTGCCTTTAGAATTGCAGTGTCCACTTTTACGCTGCCTTCAGGACACAGAATTGCATTCTCATGACCACTTTGAGCTTTCACATTTCTCCTCTTCCTTTTTGACCCCCCCCCCCCCTCCCACTCCTACACCAACCCAGAAGTCGGCATTCCATCTCATGGTCATGGGGGGGGCGTGCTGCTCATATGGGATGACGTATGATGGTCATTTGCCTTTTCCCCACTTGACCTTTTCCCTTAGTACCATTTACATCCCTCCATCATTCGATGTCATCAGGCAGACTTCCTTCAGGTTATGGGGCAGCTACCTCACCCATTTCTGCTGCTCGGTGACTTGAATGCACACCATCCACTTTGGAGTTCTCCCAGAACCTATCCGAGAGGTACCCTCTTGGCTAACCTTAATCAACTTAACCTCTTCTGCTTTAACACAGGGCACTCACTTTCCTTTCAGACTCGTAGCACATATATTCCCATTTGGACCTATCCTTCTGCACTGCCTAGCTTGCCCATCGTCTTGAGTGGTCCGTTCTGACACCTACTCAAGTGAACATTTCCTGTGTGCTATCCGTTTGCTGACTCCTACCCTACCTGCGTGCACACCCAGATAGCAGCATACTAAGGCTGACTGGAAGCCTCACTCCTCCCTGGCAACCTTTGACAAACAAGATTTCCCCAGTTGTGATGACCAGGTGGAATAACTTACAAACATTATCCTTACTGCTGCAGAACATTCTATTCCTTGCACTTCTTCTTTACCATATTGTGTCCCGGTCCCTTTATGGACTGAGGCATGCCATGACACAATGCACACACAGAAACGTGCTCTCCGAGTTTTTAACCTTCATCCTACGATGGCAAATTGCATTTATTGTAAACAGATGCATGCAAAGGGTCATCACGTTTTTCGGGACAGCAAAAAAGCTAGCTGAATTCCATTCACTATTTCTTTTAACAGTTCCACTCCATCTTCTGTTGTGTGGACCAACCTCCGACCGCTCTCTGGGACCAAGATCCATTCCCCAATTTCTGGCCTGACAGTAACAGACAATGTCATTGTGGACACTATTGCTATCTCCAACAACTTGGGCTGCCATTTTATGGAAATTTCGAGCTCCTCCATCGGAAACAAGAGGCGGCGGCTCGGGTAATACCCTTCTCTTCTCAAAATTGTGAGTGTTACAATGCCGCCTTTACTATGAGGGAGCTAGATCATGCTCTCACTTCATCCAGATCGTCCACACCAGGGCCAGACATTTTTAAAATTCAGGTGTTGCAGCACCTTTCTCTTTCAATCAAGCACTTTCTGCTTAATACATACAACTTCATCTGGGCAGAGGGCACATTTTCCAGACGCTGGGGTGGAGCACTAACAACTGCACAGTGTGGATTTTGAGCATGCTGTTCTGCAGTTGACCATCTTGTAACTTTGCCCTCTCCTGTCGTGAATGGTTTTCTGTGGAAATCCCAGAATGGGGGGTGTTTTTCAATTTTCAGAAAGCCCACAACACCAGCTGTAGGACTGGTATCCTCCGTACACTCTACACGTGTGACTTCCGTGTCTGCCTGCCCATTTCATTGAGGAATTTTTAAAGACTGAGTTTTCAAGATATATGTGGGTTCTGCCCTGTCGGACACCTTTATACAGCAAAATGGTGTGTCTCAGGGTTCTGTCCTATGGGTTGTCCTCTTTGCTATCGCCATTAACCCTACAATTGCCTGTCTCCTGCTGAGCTTCTCCGGCTCCCTTTTTGCTGACAATTTTGCCATCTATTGCAGTTCTCCATGGAACTGTCTCATTGAGTGGCATCTTCAGTGATGTCTCGATTGTCTTTACCCATGGAACATCAACAATGGCCTACATTTTTTCCACAGACGAAACCGTTTGTGTGAATTTCTGGTGGCAGAATTGGTTTCTCCCACCATCTTTACATCTTGAAACTACAAAATTCCTGGGGCTCCTATCTTGAAACTACAAAATTCCTGGGGCTCCTGCTCGATAGGAAACTCTCTTGGTCCTCCCATGTGTCTTACCTGGCAGCCTGCTGTATGCAGTCCCACAGTGTCCTGTGTGTCTTCAATGGTACTTCCTGGGGTGCAGATCGAACCACCCTCCTCTGTTTGTATTGGTCCCTTGTCCGTTCCCAACTAGACTGTGGGTGCTTTGTTTATGCATCTGCACGTCCGTCCCTCTTATGCTGTCTCAATACTATCCACCATCGTGGCATCAGTTTAGCCACTGCCGCCTTTTACACTAGCTCAGTTGAGAGTCTGCATGCAGAAGCTGCCAAACTAGCACTGTGAATTTCTCCTTAGCAGATATGCGTGCCGTTTGTCTGCTATGCGTGGCCACCCATCCTATGCCACCTCCTTCAATGACTCCTTTGATCGCCAGTATGGGCGTGTCCCTCTTCTCTGTTACCTCGTGGAGTTCACTTTCAGCTCTTGCTTCGGCAGATTAACTGCACACTCCCTACAACTGTCCCAGTGGGTGTGAACCCTTCACCACCTAGGAATTGTGCAGCGGTCCTTGTTCACCTTGGCCTTCATTTGCTTGCTAACGACACTATTCCAGCCTCGCTTTGTAACCTTCGGTTTCACGATCTTCGCACGGAACTTCGTGATAGTACGTTTGTGTACACTAATGGCTCTTGGACTGACCATGGTGTTGCGTGTGCCTTCATCATTGGCGCCAACGTTTTTTACTATCAGCTTTCGGCGCACAGCTCAGTATTTACGGCAGAGGTCTTCGCCCTGTATCAGGCCACAGAGTACATCTGGCGACACAGGCTTTTCAATTGTGTCATCTGCTCGCATTCTCTCAGCGTCCTTCAAAGCATCTGTGCGCTGTACACCGTCCACTGTCTGTCCCATAGTGCAACAGGTCCAAGAAAACTGTCACTTGCTCACTCTTGATGGGGCCAACATGATGTTTATGTGAGTTCCTGGTCATGTTGGTGTGACAGAAAACGAGGCTGCTGGTGCTGCTGCCAAGGCTGCAGTCCTCGTACCTCAGCCCACTAGTTCTTATGTTCCCTCTGATGATCTATGTGTTGCCGTCTTTCAGGAGATCATGTCACTTTGGCATCACCACTGGTCCTCCCTTCATGGGATAAGCTACAGGTTATTAAGCCTCTCCCAGTGGCTTGGACGACCTCCTATCGGCTCTCTGGCCGTGAGAATGTGATTTAAAGTAGGTCGCATATTGGGCACTGCCGTTTTAGCCATCTCCATTTGTTAAGTGGTTCTCCCCCACCACTTTGTGCACATTGCGCCCAACTCTTAACTATCTGCCATTTCGTGATGGGGGGAACACCACCACTATTGGTACCAGAAACTTGACTTGACCTATATAGCTCAATCGAAGACAGAGCTACCAGGAACTCACAAATTCCAAAACCTGGTTCCTTAAATTTGCCTTGACCTATATGGGGGAGGGGTTATTTTCACTTGGGAAAAATAAATATCTCAAAGATGGCTCAGAATATGAAAAAAATGTTCTAGGTGAAAAGTTAATACTAGTGAAGAGGACATCTGTCTATGCTACTACTGGCCACCACCTATCACTCTGTTTGGCCAGGGTCAACTCTGAATTTTGACCTGGGAAGCCCCATTTTTTATTCCATATTCAGATTCTATACCAAAAAATACATACAGATTATTCAAACCATTGTTTTTCATATGTGATATATGGCACTGTAATTGACAGTTATCAAGTGTGCCTCCTTCTGCACTTAAGAACTGACACATTTATACTAAATGTAAACCTTGGTGTTCTGACAGTTGATATTTGTGTTCAAAATTTACTTTAGTGTTGCAAATTTGATTGCACATTACAATACACTTAGCCGTTTCAATGTCTGGTTAGAAACTATGTTTAGCGTTGATCCAGAAATGACAATATGGATGTAATAGTATTCTGTTCCCATCGGGATTCTTGATTTCGGTGAGTCCCCTTGCCTGTCACCATTTGGGTGTGAGATTTTGCAGAGTTCCCTTGCCTCACACCATTGGGGTGGTAGATTTTGGAGATCATCCATGTTAGGTGCACCTGTCACCATAATTTCATGGACGTTTTGTCTTATTACAGTGGTTGTGGTTTGTATTCAGCTGCATAGTGGCCAGCACAAGAGTTACAGCAGTTGGATGGAAATGCGCACCAAAATCAGTCACCCTGATGGTGGAGTTTGAGGGCAGCCACTTAGTTTGAGCATTTTGATGGTTTGGGGGCTCACCACAATCAATCCCATAGGAAAAGAAAACCCTGTTATCATACAAGTATCTAATTTGCCAGAAATTTTAGTGTCTAGCCATATTATTTGTACTTTACAATCACATTTGCAACACACAATGTTTGAACATCAGTGTCATCTGTTAGAAAACAAAGGTTTACATTTACATCATAAATGAAATTTAGAATCAAAAGTATTGGTTCTTAATTGCAAAAGAGGCACACATGATCCTTTTTGATTACAGTGCCATCTACCACGAATGGGGAGCAATGGTTTGAGTTAATGGTACATATTTTTTGATGTATAATACGAGTATGCAATAAAAACGGAGTGCTCCCATTTGAAAATACAAAGTTGACCCCACCCACTCAGGAGGGGTGGTTAGCAGGTGGCCAGTTGTAGCACAAATAGATGTCCCCCTTACTAATGTCAACTTTTCACCAAGAACATTGTTTTTGTATAATGTGTTGTTTTTTTATATATTTACTTGTCTCAAGTTAAAGCAAACACCCTCTATAGCTCATAGTGAGACAGTGATACCAGGAACCCAAACACAACTCAAAAACCCGGTACCACAAATTTCACTTGGTCTGTATAACTTAACCAAAATCGACTAACTCATAACACCAGACCCCACTCCATGACACCCACCAATAAAACTAATATATACCAAATTCAACCACTGACCCAAACCTCAGAATAATACTAATCCAAGATAAATTACAAAACGTTCATCTCGAAGAAAATTACCCACTATACTCTTACAATAAAGATCAAAAACATACCTACCAACAACAGTCAACTGCCAAATTAGTCTAGACTGACTATATCTCTCTAACCCCCTCCTCCCCCCCCCCCCAAAAAAAAAAAAAAATCCACCACCACCCACCTACCAACTGATACCTGTCCCCAACAAAATATGCACATAAAAAAAGACTATTAACATATAACCTACATCATTCACAATCCATTCTTCTTTCACTCTTTTACTCACGAGCTTCAAAAAATGTTCAGATAGGCAATAATTTTCTGGTACAGTTTTCCTCCAACAATACTCATCTTTCGAGATTGTAGACTCAAGGTGCACCTCTTACCCTCCTTATAACAGACATGACAGCCCCCAAAAGCACCATATAGTATTTGTGCAAGCTAGTATTGAATAATCTCCAAACTGTGCACAATCCTTTACCATTAAATGACAAAACCCCCTGCTACCCAAATCCCTATATGAAGAAAAGCAATCAGAAACTAGTTGACCCCTCTGCAGCATACTCTTCTATTAACCTAACTAAAACCCCACCTCTAACCACCATAAAAGCAACATCAGAACACCCACCCCTGGAAACAACAGCACCCCACACCTATATTCCCACAGGATGAATACCCCTTCCCAAACCGCAATTCATCAACTTTTACAACTGCCCACCCCTCCCCCCACCTCTCCAAAGACCCACTATACTTAATAAACTCAATACACACCTCGCAGCAAAAAGAATACCAATACAGTGCACACCTATCTCTCGCACCCGTCTCATGCACACAGAAACCAAGTAGCAAACTGATAACACCAATGATATGTTAACAACACAATATGCTGCATGGCCAGCCTAGCTTGCTCAAACCAGAAACCTCTCCTAAAGGAACTCCAAACATTATTGTGACAACACCTCTGCATATACAGGTCTCTGGTTCAGTAATCAGGAACTCTGGTTAATTTCGTTTACTCGCCACACTGGCGACACTTAACTCACTTGGCAATTAGACCCATACAATTGTAAAATTTTCTGATGGTAGCCATATAGTCCCCCATTGAAGCCATTGAACTAACAGCCCCAAAACCAAAAACAAGTGAGATTAAAATACTCACAAATATACCAACAACTATCTAAAAAAAATGGTATCATCTTTATTTAAAATTCTTTGCCCCAACATGAAAATCTAAAATGAAACCAAAGACTCCACATCACTATCTCAAAGTCATCATAAATGTAGCGTGGAGGGTTTAATCACCTCTGACTTATGAAGTCCATACTTACTACTGACACACGCATCCCTGTGTCCAATAAAAACGTGTACTTTCTACCCTTCACTATTCCCACTATATTACATTCTGCCTCTGCATCCATATTAGTTGCACTGAAATTTATGGGGAACTCCACACAGTGGGCCTGGGACTCCCTTTTGCATTTAACACCAGCTTATTCATCCCCCATTTCTCCTTACCATTCCTACAGTAATGGTGGTGGTGTACAGTCACACCACATCTACCACACTGCAGTTGACAACATAGCCTCTGCATATGTCCCATCCTCCCACAGCTATACTCTTTCGCATTGGAAAAGAATACTCCTCTCTTTTCCCACATTCCTGTTGCTTCATAAATTTCTTCAAACTCCATGGCTAACCTGACCACAAAGTATAAATCCTTCGGGGTACCGGTTCCCACATTTCGTGACATATCAGGTGGCAAGCCCATTAAAATGCACTCAGTGCCCTGTGTTTCTCTTCATGAAGTATTACTCTGTTCGCCTCACCACTGTCCCATAATTCATATGGAAGCACATTCACTTTTGTATTCTGTCCCCAAAAATTTTCTATCGACTCATTATGGTTCTTTGAGAGCTTATCCAAATGTTTGTAGAAAAACCTTGCACTGTTTTGTTTCTTGTACCTTCATAGTAGGCCTTCTTTCAATTCATCAAATATCTTCACACCTATTAGTCCCTTTGTACGTCTGACGTAAGTCTTGACTTCCCCTGCTATCTGTCCTTTTGTCATGTGTAATAACTGATCCTGCAACCACACACAGTAGTAACTGCCAACTGCAGCTCATCCAAATATGACCTCCTACGACTACGTCTGCCAACCATTGTGAAGCGCATGGCAGGAGGTATGTCCCATTGTACTAATTCTTTCAGTTCACATATGGAACACGGGAAGAATGATTGTTTAAATGCCTCTCTGTATGCTGTAATTAATTGTCCTCCCAGTCCCTTTGTGACCGATTTGTAGGGGGTTTTAGTATATTCCTAGAGGCTTTATTTAAAGCCGGTTATTGAAACTTTGTAAATTGGCTTTCTCAGGATAGTGAACACCTATCTTGGTTTAATTTCTTCAGCATTTCTATGAAACTCTTATGTGGATCAAAAAAACTTATGAACAATTGTGCTGGCTTTGTGTGTGGTATGGTTCCCACACACTGGAGCAGTATTCTAGAATGGGTCACTCAAATGCTTTGTAAGCAGTCTCCTTCATAGCCTGATTGCATTTCCCCAGTGTTTACCAATAAAATGAAGTCTACCATCTGCTTTATTCAGGACTGAACCCACATGATGATTCCACTTCATATCCCTGCAGAGTTTTAAATCCAAATATTTGTATGAGTTGGTCAATTCCAACTGTGACTCATTGTTATTAAAGCCATATGATGCTACATTGTTTTTGTTTTGTGGCATGCACAATTTTACATTTATGAACATTTAAAGCAAGTTGCCGATCTTCATACCACTTTGAACTCTTATCAATATCTCACTGAATATTTAGGCAGTGTCTTTCAGACTGTACTTCATTATAGGTAACCGCACCTATGAAAAAATTCTGAGGTAACTATTAATATTGTCCACGAGATTGTTAATATACAATGTAAAGAAGCCTTTGAAAATGGACTTAAGCATTTCAACTTTTGCTTTGCTGCCTCCTATTTCAGTTCCCGTTTCATTTGCATGTGACTGGTCACTAACTTTGGTGCCACTAACAGTCTTTACATAGGATCGGAATTTCTCAGGGAATTTGAAAGATCATTTGACAGTATTGTGCTATGGTAGGCTTCATGCATTTCTCTCTTCACAACGAAAAGAGTTTCATTTAGCATTATGAAAAGGATAGATTGCTACTCACTGTAAAGATGAAATGTTGAGTTGCAGGCAGGCATAAAGAAAAGAGCACTAGACATTAAGCTTTAGGCCAACGCCTTCTACAGAAAAGAAAGGGAAAAATAAATTGCGCATTCTCTCTCTCTCTCCCTCCCCCCTCCCCCCTCTCCCCTCTCCCTCTCCCTCCCCCTCCCTCCTCCTCTCCTCTCCTCTCCCACTCTCCCCCCTCCCCCACCCCCTTCCACTCTCCCCCCTCCCCCTCCCCCCTTCCACTCTCCCCCCCTCCACCCCTCCCCCCCTCCCCCTTCCACTCTAGCCACTGTAGCCATATTGCTACTATTGCACTGAACAAAAGAGGCAGTTTGGAGTGGAGCAGAGAGGGGGGAGTGAAAGCAGAGTACAGGTGGGGGGAGAGGAGGACACTGTCAGGGAGTACAGGGACTAGAAGGTGGCAGGACAAGGCTGCCAGCGGACTGGCCGGAGGCTGGAGGGGTGGGGGGAGGGAGCAAAAAAGACTAGTGGATGCATTGGTAGGGACTGAGCAAAATGAAGGTGAGGGGACGTGAATTGGGAGGAGGAAGTTACAGGACAGAGAGTGCAAAAACTGTTAGGTGGAAGGAGTGGGGACAGTAGGTTATCATTGGCTGGGATAATTTCAGTAGTGGAGAATGTTTTGTAAGGATAACTCTCATATGCGTAGTTCAGAAAAGTTGATGGTGGAGGGGAGGATCCAGACAGCCGGGGTTGTAAATCAGCCATTAAAAACAAGCATTTTCTGTTCAACTGCATGTTGTGCCACTGGGTGCTCAATTTTGTTCTTGGCAACAGTCTGGCAGTGACCATTCATTCTGGTGGACACCTGGTTGCTACATAAAAAGCTGTGCAGTGTTTGCAGCACAGTTGGTATATGACAAGGCTCCTTTCACAGGTGGCCCAGCTGCTGATGGGGTAGGATAAACCTGTGACAGGATTGGAATAGTAAGTGATGGTTGGATGGATTGAGCAGGTCTTGCACCTGGGTCTTCCGCAGGGATATGATCACTGTGGCAAGGGGTTGTGTTTGGGGATGGCATAGGGAAGGACTGGGAGGTGGACCACCACTTTAAAAGGGGTGGGAAGGATCTCGGATAGGATATCCCTTATTTCAGGGCATGGTGAGAGATAATCAAAGCCCTGACAAAGGGTGTGTGGTTCAGTTGTTATAGTACGTGGTGATAGTGGGTGATGAAAGGGGTGATCCTTTGTAACTGGTTCTGAAGGATGGTGGGAGGATTGGGGGTGTTTGGGATACAGAACCGGAAATCTGTTTGTAGACTAGGTCTGAGTAGTGCATACCTATGAAGGCCTTTGTGAGACTTTCAGCATACTGGCCAAGGGAGTTCTTGTCAGTGCAGATACACCATCCTCAGGTTGCCAGGCTGTGTGGTAGCAATTTTTAGGTGTGGAAGGGATGGAAGCTGTCAAACTGCAGGCACTGTTGGTGGTTGGTGGGTTTAATGTGAACAGAGTTGCGGATGAAGCCATGAGAGATGAGCTGGTTAATGTTCATGGAAGTAGTACGCTGTGTTATGGAGGACCAGCTGAAGTGCGTGTGAAGGAATGTGTTGAGGTGGTGAAGGAATGAGGATAGTGTGTGTTGGCCCTGAGGCCAGATAATGAAGATATTATGAATGTACCTGAACCAGACCAGGGTTTTGGCTTTGTGGGAGGCTAGGAAGGTTTCCTCTAGGTGGCCTATAAACAGGTTGGCATAAGAGGGTGCCACATGGCTGTGCCGCAGATTTGTTTGGATCTTCCCTTCGTAGCAGAAGCACTTGTGCATTAGGATAAAGTTAATAAGATGTATGAGAGATGAAGTAATAGGTTTGGAGTCTTAAAGGTATTTGGAGAGAGAGTGTTAAATAGCGACAGGACCATGGGCTTGAAGGATGTTTGTGTACAGGTAGGTTGCGTCAACAGTGACAAGTAGGGATCCAAGAGGGAAAGGGCTGGGGATGGTAGAGAGTTGGTGAAGGGAGTTGTTGGTGTCTTTGATGTGGAAGGCTAGATTTTGAGCAATTTCTAGGATGTGTTGGTCAATAAGGGCCACCCCCTCAAAACTCCCCACCAACACTCCACCAAATCCAGAGCTGTAACAATCCCAGAACACTGGTGTTAACCTTTGCACCAAAATCTTCAGCTCCATAGAAGTTTCAATCTTATCCAAAAGTCTCAGTTTCAGCCCTACACCTAAAATTAACCATGTTGGACTGGCCTACGACCTACTATCCTTCTTCAAATCTCTGCAATGGAAACTTTTCTTTGCCACTAATCACTCCAACAAAAGCCAGCCTAATCCCAACACTGGACCCTGCATGTCCCACTTCATACCACCATCCAACCCGGATTGTTGATCATGCCGCCATCCCCCCCCCCCCCCCCCCCAGTCATCTTCCAGGAATTCCTCACCTCCAGCTTGGCCTCTCCACCCTTGCCCAAGTTCCTTCCTAATATCAGACTTACAAAAGAAGAAAGGACAGTCATACATAGCCTCAGAACAGATCCTCACTTAATTATCTACCTGGAGACAAAGGTTCCAATACTATCTCTATGGATCACAGTGACTACTTGACAGAAAGCCTTTTCCAATTGTGACTCAATCTCTAAACTCTGCCAGTGTGATCACATCCCAGAAATCCAAAATAACCTCCAATTACTGCTTAAAGCCTTAGGCCCTTTGCAGAATCTTGCCCCTGAATCCATTTCCTTCCTCAACCCCATGACATCCTGCACATCCACCTTCTACATGCTCCCCAAAAGCCCCAACACCAACAACCCCATTGTAGCTGAAAGAATTTTGGCATTTATTGACCAACATCTTGAACCAATTGCCCAAACTCTAGCCTCCCATGTGAAAGATACCAACCAATTCCTTCACTGACTCTCCACCATGCCCACCCCTATACCACCTGTATCCCTGTTCATTATTGTTGACGCCATTTCCCTATACACCAACATACCTCATGCCTGTGTTCTTGCCGCAGTTGAACACTGCCCTTCCCAGTGTCCTTCAGTCTCCAAACCCACCACCTGATTCCTCAAACACCTTACTAAATTTATCTTAACACACAACTACTTCTCCTTTGAAGGGAAGGTATACAGACAAACCCGCTGCACAGCCAAATGCACCTGCATGGTACCCTTCTATGCCAACCTGTTTATAGGCCATCTAGTGGAAACCTTCCTAGCCTCCCACAACCCCAAATCCCTGGTCTAGTTCAGGGTCATTGATGATACCTTCATGATCTGGCCTGAGGGCCAATACACCTATCCTCATTCCTTCACACCCTCAACACTTTTTCTTCCATCTGCTTCACCAGTTTGTCCTCAATCTAGCATGCCACCTTCCGTGATGTTGACCCCTTCCTCTCGATGGCTCCATTCTCACCTCTGTCCACATTGAACCCACCAACCCTCAACAAGGCCTGTATTTTGACAGCTGCCATCTCTTCCACACCAAAAAATCCCTCTCACATACGGACAGGCCAGCCAGAAATGGCGTATCTGCAGTGACAAGAAGTCCCTTGGCAAGTATGCTGAAGGTCTTAGAAAGGCCTTCACAGGTTCACAAAACAGATTTCCCTTGCCATATCCCCACACACCCACAACCCTCCCACCACCCTCAATAACCAGCCACTCATGCCCTGAAACAAGGGACATTCTAACCAAGATCCTTTCCAGCCCTCCTAAAGTGGTGTTTCGTCATCCACCCAACCTCCACATCATCCTTATGCCACTGCGAATCACAGCTCCACACCATATGGGTCATATCCCTGTGGAGGATCCAGTTACAAGACCTGCCCAATCCACCCACCCACCACTTCCCATTTCAGTTCTCTCACAGGCTTATCCTACCCCATCAGAGGCAGGGCCACCTATGAAAGCAACCATGTCATATACCAACTTTGCTGCAATCATTTCACAGCTTTTTATATTGCTATGGTGAGCAACCAATTGTCCACCAGGATGAGTGGCTACTGCTGAACTGTGGCCAAGAGCAAAGTAGACCACCCTATGGCACAACATGCAGCAGAACATAACACACTTGATTTTAATGGCACCTTCAAAACCCAGTCCATCAGTATCTTCCCTTCAACCACTAACTTCCCTGAACAGCACAAATGGAATCTACCCTTACAATACATTCTCCACTCTCGAAATTATCCCGGCCTCAACCTACGATAACCTACTGTCCCAACGCCCCACACCCTCCATACAACAGTTTCCACTCCCTCTGTCCTATAAGCTCCTCCTGATTCATGTCACTTCTTTCTCATTGTGCTTGCTCTCTGCCAATGCACCCACCAGTCTTTTCTGCTCACAGGCCTCCTTTCCTCCCTCATAGCCTCCTGATGCTTCTCCTGGCAGCCTTGTCCTGCCCCTGTCTGGTCTCTACATGCTCCATCTGACAGCACGCCCCCCCCCCCCCCCCCCCCCACCTTACTGTGCTTTCTGTCCTCATTTCCTGACCCACTGTCAGTTGCTGCTTTCATTCAATGCAACAGTTTCAGTCTGGCTATAGCAGCCTGAGATAGCAGTCATGTGTGAATGAGGTGTATCTGCTTATGTGAGTGTGGTTTTATTTCCTTTTCTGGAGGAGAATTTGGCAGAAAGCCTAGTGTGTAACAGCCTTTTCTTTGACCTATCTGCAACCCAACGTGTCATATTTACAGTGAGTAAGAGTCTGTCTGTTTTTTAACTGGTGATTGTCCAATCTGGACTTTCCATTGTTTACATTCAGTGTCTCTCTGGCTATATGCATTGTTTTACACTTGTTATGCAGTAGTCTCTGTCCTTTGAAGTTTCTTTACGGTGACTGTATACTATTCAGAGTACCTCCCATTATAAACTGTTCTGCTGGGTAAATATCTATGCAGTGCATCGTCAACTATTCTTTTAAACTTGAGCATAGTTGCTCTACATGCTCCTGTCCTGTGCTGAATGTTTCAAGTTAAGATACGGCTGTACTGCTTTTCTATTTAGTATACTGAATGTATACACTCCTGGAAATTGAAATAAGACCACCGTGAATTCATTGTCCCAGGAAGGGGAAACTTTATTGACACATTCCTGGGGTCAGATACATCACATGATCACACTGACAGAACCACAGGCACATAGACACAGGCAACAGAGCATGCACAATGTCGGCACTAGTACAGTGTATATCCACCTTTCGCAGCAATGCAGGCTGCTATTCTCCCATGGAGACGATCGTAGAGATGCTGGATGTAGTCCTGTGGAACGGCTTGCCATGCCATTTCCACCTGGCACCTCAGTTGGACCAGCGTTCGTGCTGGACGTGCAGACCGCGTGAGACGACGCTTCATACAGTCCCAAACATGCTCAATGGGGGACAGATCCGGAGATCTTGCTGGCCAGGGTAGTTGACTTACACCTTCTAGAGCACGTTGGGTGGCACGGGATACATGCGGACGTGCATTGTCCTGTTGGAACAGCAAGTTCCCTTGCCGGTCTAGGAATGGTAGAACGATGGGTTCGATGATGGTTTGGTCCCCTCGACGATCACCAGTGGTGTACGGCCAGTGTAGGAGATCGCTCCCCACACCATGATGCCGGGTGTTGGCCCTGTGTGTCTCGGTCGTATGCAGTCCTGATTGTGGCGCTCACCTGCACGGCACCAAACACGCATACGACCATCATTGGCACCAAGGCAGAAGCGACTCTCATCGCTGAAGACGACACGTCTCCATTCGTCCCTCCATTCACGCCTGTCGCGACACCACTGGAGGCAGGCTGCACGATGTTGGGGCGTGAGCGGAAGACGGCCTAACGGTGTGCGGGACCGTAGCCCAGCTTCATGGAGACGGTTGCGAATGGTCCTCGCCGATACCCCAGGAGCAACAGTGTCCCTAATTTGCTGGGAAGTGGCGGTGCGGTCCCCTACGGCACTGCGTAGGATCCTACGGTCTTGGCGTGCATCCGTGCGTCGCTGCGGTCCGGTCCCAGGTCGACGGGCACGTGCACCTTCCGCCGACCACTGGCGACAACATCGATGTACTGTGGAGACCTCACGCCCCACGTGTTGAGCAATTCGGCGGTACGTCCACCCGGCCTCCCGCATGCCCACTATACGCCCTCGCTCGAAGTCCGTCAACTGCACATACGGTTCACGTCCACGCTGTCGCGGCATGCTACCAGTGTTAAAGACTGCGATGGAGCTCCGTATGCCACGGCAAACTGGCTGACACTGACGGCGGCGGTGCACAAATTCTGCGCAGCTAGCGCCATTCGACGGCCAACACCGCGGTTCCTGGTGTGTCCGCTGTGCCGTGCGTGTGATCATTGCTTGTACAGCCCTCTCGCAGTGTCCGGAGCAAGTATGGTGGGTCTGAGACACCGGTGTCAATGTGTTCCTTTTTCCATTTCCAGGAGTGTATATCTCTTTGCTTGTTTTAATTCTCCTTTGTACGTCAGTAGTCATTGTTGCCACAACCACATCATGGTCACTGATACCAGTTTCTATGTGGGCATCCTGAAAGAGGTCATGTCTGTTTGTTACCATTAGATCTAATATATTTCCATCATGAATGGTGTTCCCAAATGTCTGTTCTAGGTAATTTTCAGAGAAGGGATTTAGTAATGTTTCACTGGATATCTTGTCATGCCCACCACTAACAAAACTGTAATTTTCCCAACTGATTTTTGGATGATTAAAGTCTCCTTCGATGATTACAGTATGTTTGGGGAACTTGTGTACAAGTAAACTGAGGTTTTTTCTAAAGTTTTTGGTTATATTATGAGTTTAGTTTGGTGGACAATAGGATCCAGTTACCAGTTTATGCCCTCCCCTAATACAAAGTCGTGCCCAAACAATCTCGCATGCAGCTGCAATCTCTAATTGTGTTGGATTTGAGTTTCTTCTCTACTAGGGCAAATACACCAACTCCATTTCTCACTTGACTATCGTTTCGACATACACTTAAATTTTCGTTAGTAGTTTCACTGCTATCAATTCCAACTTTGAACCAGCTTTCTGTGCCAAGTGTTATGTGAGCTTCACTGTTTTTCAGGAATGCTTCAAACTCTGGCATTCTGCCGCAAATGCTTCGGCAGTTAACTATTAGAATTTTAATATTCTTCCCTGTGGGAGTTTTGGGATATCCCTCAGCTGTCATTATTTGGACTGGATGGAGAGTAGCCTAATCTTAAAAAACCCTTGTGTGCACCCCACACACAGTCAGCTACTTGGGTAGCAGCCCAATGTGTACTGCTCACCTGACCCATTTAGTTGGACCCTGTGGTTCTCAACCCTACAAGACAAGTCCAGGAAGTCACAGCCTAGCTTGTCACAGAATCTTTGAAGTCTCTGTTTCAAGCCTTCCACTTGAGTTAGAACGAGGGGGCTACGATCTGTTCTGGGGACAGTGCTACTAATTGTAAATATCGTTAACCTCTGTGATCGAGGTTGGTATTCTCTACCAGTTGCTAGAATGCTACACATGTGACCTCAGAGCCTAGATGACAGTCATTATTATTTCCATCATGTATCACAATCTGCAGTTGGCTGCACCCTGTTCCCTCAGTGGCTGTTGGAAAAGCTTCTTCAACATGTTGAATGTCACCCCCAGGCAAAAACACACTTAGAGCACCTAATGTTCCTTCATCTCCCTTTCTGCCACTTCCCTAGGTGGTACCATTATTCTCCATAGGTTTGAACTGCCTACAATTAATAGACCCTACCCTTTAGCATTTGCCTCCTCTTGAGGCAGCAGGTGTCACCAAAAGAGGTCAAGTGAATCCCACTGGCTCAGTTTCACTGAAAGACAGCACCTTGAACTTGTTAGATTAGGGTATCACTATAACACCCTGTGAGCCCTCCCTGGTTCCTGTCTCTCCTGTATATGATGCCTAGATGTACCATTGACACACCTCTCGCAGTAAAGTGAACGAGTAGTGACAGATCCCACACTTCCTACAAAGGATATAGCATCAACAGGAAAGGATAGCGACTATAATCAACCTCAAAAAGTTTTAGAAAACTAGTAATTTTTACCACAGGTTTTTCTATTGCCTTATCAGAAGGCTCGTTTTGTGTATTTGCTTTAATTTTTATAGAGAATTAATTTGTTTTTACCTCAACAGGTATCAGGCTTAGTTTAAAGTCATTTGTTCACTGTCTCGTAAGACACTGCACTAGCCACAACGCAGCTCCACTGTCAGTGATCTTCTCAAATATTCGCTAAAAAACTTGAAAATAGAGTTAATTTATGATAAATGTAGATAGTATTACTCCTTGTGAAAGGGAAAACTAGATGTAACACAATATGTTCGTTACAATATGTACTACAGTAACTAAATCACAAACACCGATTTACTGTGAACTGATTTATGTGCTGGTCAATGGTAACCTCCAAAAATTCTGAGAAATGTACATTTATTTGCATTGATGTACACTGACATTTGGGGTGATCGATTCTTTGGCAATAACTGTGAATCACAGACACTGATTTGCTATGAAATAAGTTATCAACAACACTTGTAACTTACAAAAACATTACGCTGCCACTTCACTTTCTGGAGAAGGGCATGATCAAAGTACCTGTGGCTGGATCTAATAAAGGAGTAGGTTGCTGAGCCAATTCCAGCTCTTCATCTGCAGCTGCTAGCCTATTACACAAGTCGGTATTACATCCTCTCAATTGTGCCATTTCATTAATCAATGCTTGGTCTGCCTCCTGACTAATGACACCCTGTATTTGAGAATCAGCCATTGTGGAACCTTAATACTGTAACTGCAGGGAATTTTCTAATTTTTCTGTACAAAATCATGGGGCATTTTTATTCAATAATTAAAATAGTTGTACAAATAGAATTAAAGGATCATAACAGGAAAACAACACCTTGATTTAGAGTTGATATTTAATTGACAGTTAATGTAAATAATGCGGGAAATGCAAAAATTGCATTCAACATTATAAAAGCAGAATAAACTTATTCATAATTGTTCCAAATGTTGTACATATTAAAGCAAGATTCCATAAACAAGATTGGGAATAAGATTACAAAATTGCTGGGTTGAGAAGGCATGTGTGTATGTATGTGAGTGAGGCTGGAGAACATGTAAAACCCAGCACCCAATGTTTCAGACAGGAAAATCGCAACCTCTGATGTTCCAGAGCAACAGGAAAATATTTGGTTGGAAAATAGCCTACTCTGTTCCAGAGCAACAGAAAATTATTCAACGCAAAAATCACAATTTCCGACATGGAATCAGAGCAGAAATTGCATCTGATGCAGTAACAGCAAGGTGCGCAAAATTATCTGGAAAGAGCAGAATGGACATGTTCACGTTGTCCACGACTGGAGGGTTAATCTCCAATTCACTCTAAGGAACACAGAATTCACTCACATTCAGGCCTTATGATTCAACACACACTTAACTCTTATATCTTATCATCCATATTAATTATGTGCACTGAGTAGCTACATGCCTGTATCAGTGATAGTTAACACAAACAACTGGTACTGCTACTGCTACTAACTCCATGAAATGCCCTGGAAATTTACATTAACCACATCTCACAGGTTGTAAATAATGCTCCTTTGTATTACCAAGGAACTGCAAAAGATCAGCCAGTTCCCCTGGCTGCACCAACGTAACCCTTCAATCCCCGTGCATCACTCATTTAGACTCCATGTGCTGTACATATGAAACAGGGAAAACATCCACAAAAATGAATAGTGTGCTCACTCACTCCACTGTTTAACAAAACTGTGCAATGTGATTGTGAAGCCGTGCTGCATGGAAGCTGTGCCTGGTGAGGTCCGCTGATATCAAAATACTGCTATAGGAACCCATGGTGAGTGGGGCTGCTATGGTGTAGAGGTGGTGGTTCTGGCAAGGTGTGGTGCGTGGCTAGGAAAACCCCATTGCAAAATATAATATATTTTACGTAGTTTTGAGCTACAATGTTGGAGTGCTGCGATGCTTCTGGATACGCCCTCTCTAGGTGTGTGGTCCACCTGTTGTGCCGTTGACATCGGAAGGTCACGGCAGCAGGATGAACATTTGATGTCTGCATCCTGCTTTGCTGACACTGTTTACCCCACTCAGCAAGCACGTGCCTGAGTTAGCACTATGTGGCCCATAGTGAGCATTGCCCACGATGTGAACATCCACTGACTTCTCGTAGGTATCTATCACTCCCAGGTTAGAAGCTGGCCCTGGTGTGTAAGGATAGCAGCAGTACCACCTTGACTGTGAACCACTGCCCTGCTAGGCAGGAGGTTGCTGCCGTAGTGGTGCCTGGCAATGGATCATCTGTTGTGTTGTTCTAAGTCCGTGGGTGTGGACCAGAACCTTGACCTTGTCTGGTGGAGCTGGCTGCCCAGACTGATGTCGACTGCTGGCTGACACGTAGCATGATGGGGAGTTGTGTGAATTCAATGTCACAGAGGGTGCTGCCAGACTGCACACAGTGCTGCTGGAATCGAATGTATTTATAGTGATTAATAGCATGCTTGTTGTACCACAACATTGCTTCTAGGCACATACAGCTCAACACCTTCATGTCTCAGTGCTGTAGAAATACTCTGCTGGCTGGTTTGTAGCTGCGTGGCCAGTCTGCCATGTCACAATGACTGTGCGGCTTGGCCCTGGTGTGCAAACAGGCTCACTTGTGGAGTTACATGTCAGTACTTCCTCGCCTGCCTGCAGGTCTTGCATATAGCTGCAGTCAAGCTGCTTCTCATCCAGTAATGCTTAAAATTAGTGAGGCATTACAAATCTGATAGGAATTCTTTTATGTCCATAGTTTGGACAATAGTCTGTATTGGACACAGCTAATTAATGTTTCTACAGTTAGTTTGACATTTATTGTAGCCTCACAACAGGGAAGTAAAGTTACACAAAAGATAACAGTGACAGAAATGATCATCAATCTAGTATGAGTGTGGCAAAGCCAAGAGTCTCTCGTGACCTGTGTCATGACATAATCGATGCTGGACAACTCCACGATAGCACTGGGTGCCAGGGAAGGTGCTGGTGGCTTTTGGGTGACGAAGCGGAGCGATATAGCATAGTGCATAGGTGGATGGAGGCCCCAACGGACGGAATGCTGTAGGCAACTGGCACAAGTGGCCTGGAGTGGAGCTGCGACTACAGCTGTCCACTGGAACATTTGTCACAGCTTAAGTATACCACGGCGGAGGAAATTTGATCTGCTCACAGAAGACAGTCACTGATACAAGTGCCACTGTAGTTGGTGCGCACACTTTTGATGGTAGCAGTCCCTAATGGTGCTTGCTAGTGTTGAGACTGTAAGTAGAATGTTTACAGTTAGCATTGAATGCGATAACACAAAGTTTTGGCATGATGTGTAACTGTCTCCGAAGGAGTAGCGCCTGCAGCGTACGGAGCGGCAACCCACAAGGTGCATGCATCATGCCGGAAACAGGAGAGGCCAATGATACAGGGACCTAGCCCTGCATTTACTCCATATTCCATCAATCTCTAGAGTTTTATTCAATTTTAGTGAGTTCACCTGTTTCTCCATGTCACTGACACCTGTATCTGTTTCACTCATCTTTTCTGTGATATGAGAATTAGGATACTGGTGCCAAAATTTATAAGAAGCACAAACAAAATTTGCAAATAATGAAATGGGAATGCACTCTCTCCCTGCCTATGCTATTGATGAGAAGCTTTTTGGGTTTCGAGTCGAGTGGTAGTGTTAAAGTGCCACAACTTTTCAAAATGTTTTCATATTCCTCATATTCTGGTGAGTGTTGAGATATTGTGGATGCTGTAATATCTATGGTAGTGTTTTGACCCCCGTCCACCTGGTTCTGGATGTCCAGCCAGTGGGCGGGGAGGAAGTGTGGTTACTGTGGATGGGGTAGCGGGTGTGCATTCACATCTCTGGGCATTAAGGCTGCACATCGCGAGATGGATGAGGCTGAGCAAGCTCCCATCATATTGCCGTTAACATGGTATTATGTGCTGCATTCAGATGGTATCCTTTGTCCCTGTTGACTAGAATCCCATGAATCAATATTTTAATTGATTCTTTTATGATCCTGTACCCATAGCCAGTTGCTCAGTATAACATCTTATTGGTGTTCTGAAAGGCCAAAGTGTTGTCTTTCTTGATGCATGGTCTGCTATCACTGATTTTTCTGTGTGTCCCAGTCTCACATCTAATGTACTCCTTCCAGCATTTTGAAATACAGAGTTGTATTTGCCCAGTGTATTGTTGGCCACGTTCGCAAGTGATGCTGTAAATCTCAAGTACTTTGTTTAAATTGGTCTTTCACAGAACTAAGCCACTGTTCTGGTTTCAGTAGTGGTCTGAAGACGGTTTTTACATCGGATTGTTCAAACAGGCTCGCAGCTTTGTCTGAGATCAGTCTCAAGTCTCTTTTCTTCTTTCTCCTCCCAGTTTGTTACGTCTTCTCTCTTCGATGCCTTCAGGTAGCATTGTTTGACTGAGAGGCATTCTTCATTGCAACCCCCCCCCCCCCTCTCTATGTACCATATGTACCAGGGTGGTCAGCATTGTTGCCATTGCACTGGATGGTGGCAGCTTTTTGCATGCAGGTAGAGGTCTGTATGAGTCTTCCTACTGTGTACTGAATGCCATCTTCTTTACTGGTATGTCCAAGTTAGGGAGACAACCGTGCTCCTCTACTTGTAGTGGAAGCTATGTTTTGATGGAGGGTGTTAAGGTGGGCCAGAAACTCATCCAGTGCCTATCTGCCAAACTTTCATACCACAACATCACTGTTGACATATGAATCCCATTAGCTCCAGGGGTGGCAAATCTCTGTATGGAATACTGTGAGGAGGTGGCCCTTCATGCCACTCATCAGAAATCCAAACACTTCTTCCACTATGTAGACAATACTTTTGCGGTGTGGGAGCACAGCAGTCAGTCACTGGATGAGTTTCTGGACCAGTCACTGGATGAGTTTCTGGACCACCTTAACAGCATCCATAAAAACATTGTGTTCGCTATGAAAATAGAGGAGACTGGTTGTCTTCACTTAAGTAGAGCATGCATCAAGGAAGACCACACCTTTGACTTTCAAAATACCATTGTGGTAAGCCGAGCAATTGGCTATTGGGACAGCATAATAAAAGAAGCCACTGAAATACAGATTCACTAGAATCTGATCAACAGAGACAAAGGATAGTAGCTCAGAAAAGCATGGATTGCTGCATTAGCAGCAATATGACGAGAGTGAGCCCAGCACTGTCCATCTCGCAAGACTCAGCCTGAATCCCCAGACAAAGATATGAATCAGCACATGCTACTCCCACCGCAGCAACCTCACACACTCTCTGCCCACTGGTCAGACAGTAACCAACTGCCTGGAGCCAGGTGGAGGGGGGCACACGGCTAGTATAAATATTACATCTGCGATATCTCGACACTTCAACAGAAGATTATGAGTATAACGCTCTTTGAAACATCGCAGGACTTTAACACTGCAATCAGGCAGGAAACAGAGAAGTATTTCATCAGCTGACTGTGTAGTACAAACTTTGTGCGGTGCTCACGAACTTTCAAAAATACACAACATATCACAGTCCACACAAGCCTTGACACATTCAGTGAAGGATAATGAAAAAAAGACATGAAAAGTAAAATATTAAAACCAGAATTTTGATACGCGCCTGTGTGGCACAAATGGTCTCACACAAACGAAAAACTGGAATTCAGCTTATAAATATAAATGTACATGTGAAATGCATAGTTTTTTCTTCTACTTGGCTGAATTTACGACACCTTCTACACCAGTGTGTGGCAGATGGGCACTGTTGTGTCAGTTTATCCCATTCAAAATGGCAAAAATTATTTAGTGCCAACAAAGGACATCTTCCACTTTGAGTTGCTAACAAAGTACCAGTCCTCTAGTAGGCCGATGACTGCATCAGAGCATGCTGGAGGTAGACATTTCCATGAGTCTCTTATGAGAATACCAGTCCTCTAGTAGGAGCTTCATGGAAATGTTGACAACTAGCACTCTCTGACAGCCATCAGCCAAGAAGTATTTATGGGTTGCTGATAATGACTAGTTATTCAAAACTGGTTTAGTTATTAAAGAATTTACATAAGCATTGGCGGAAATGAAGTTTATAGTTAAAATTATTGTGTTCACTGATACTCTCTGTCAGTAACATGACAAATATGGATAAACTAAACAAAATGGTTGTCTAAGGTATGGAATAAGTCAAAAATTTGAAATCTCACACTTGATGTATTCAGTAAAAGGCTCATAGAACCAGTTTCAGGCTATTTCTCAATCGTTCCACTCTCGAATAAGAAGTGGGTGAAAAATGAAATGTAGTATAAGCTGTTTCTGTATTAGGTTTGTAGTATCTTCTAAGTGTTCTGCCAGTAAAACACAGTCTTTGGTTAGCCCCTCCCCCCCTCAACAACATATTTTATGGGATGGCTCCAATTTAAGTTGTTTGTAGTTGTAATCTGTAGGTATTTGGTTGAATCAACAACCTTTAAATATTTGTGGTTTATTGTGTGACCAAAGTGTTTTATATATTACTCTTGTTATGTACCTCACACTTTTTATTGTTTAGGACCAGTTGTGACTTTTCACACCATTTAAATATGTTTGTAAAATCATATTGCAATTTGTTTTGATCCACTGATAACATTAGTAGACAGTAAAGGACAGCATCGTCTGCAAACACCCTAAGAGTGCTTCCCAATTAATTCATATCTTTTAGATTTTAGAAGTATCCCAAATATTTTTATTTGTGGGAAATGAGTTTTATGATGATTTGAAGCTGCTATATAGTTATTTGTATGTTTAACTATTTATATTTAACAATTTTACATCATCCACCCAAATAAGTGATACGCCAAAATGTGTTGTATAATACCATTTACAGATTGTCATGGTAAGAGTGATTGTGCCTCAGCTGTGTTATGTATGCAGAGTATCATTTTACCATGACCCTTTTTTACTCTCTTCAGTGAATTAGTGTGCTCCACTCATTGTACAATTTCCACAAATGTTATGACATAACTTTCATCTTGTTTGTGTACTACCTTTAAATGTGTGAAGTGTCTTCCTAAAAAAGATTACCTCACAGCATGAATTCATTATTGTTTTTAATTGATACATACTACTACAGTCCATCTAGTCAGTTTCACTGTACTCACATAGTGAAAAGGTGAAAATTTAACTGAAAAAAGAATAGTAATTTCATTTGGCTCAGTGGTGTGGTGCAGGTCTTTCATTTGTACATCACATTGCTGACTTGTTTGACTCTAACCTACCACAGTTATCCAACTGGGGAAAGTAGACTTCCGTTTAACATGGAATCCAAACCGAATGTCCTTCCTGGTGACTTCTTGCGTCACTGCGAGCTGCTGACTAGGTTAAAACATAGACTGAAAAATCCACGGCCCAACCAGGATTTGATCCTGTGACCTCTTGGTTTCCAGGCACTCATTTTACCACTAGACCACCAGGCCTCACACTGAAAGAATGACGGGTTCCTTTTAAATCTAGGCATTGGCTTAAGATTGTTATCCGTTTATTATTGCATGTATGCAAAGATGTGGTTTCATTGATTTATATTACATAAAGTAGTGTTAGGAAACAAACGTTTCTCACATACTGCAATTTATGTTCCAGAACTGCTGCAAGCAGATGTATTTAGTTCATTGCATTCAAAAATTCTATTTTGTGAATCTCTTGTAGAAGGAATATCTTCTATAGGATGAGAATAATTTTCTATATATGTTCCTAATATCATTCATTTCTTAATAAGACAATTGTTGATGTGTAATGCAGATTAAAATGTTTCACCATACACACTTTAGTGTTTGTTATAAAACTTGCATGTTAGAAATTATTCTTGTATTGTACCTTGAACTATTTTTGCAGGTGTCACGTTTGGTGATCCTTCATGAAGAAGCAGAAGATGGCAATCCTATGCCTGATCTTGAACGGCCTGTAATGGCTGTTAGTCGTGCTGTTGCTAATTTAGTCAAGGTAAAATGTTTTGTTGTTACTCACAGACTGTGGTATATCTAAATATCAAGTGAAAATAATTTGTTTATTTTGATGATGTGACAGTGTCTGTGTATATAACAAAGATGATGTGACTTACCATACGAAAGCGCTGGCAGGTCGATAGACACACAAACAAACAGAATCATACACACAAAATTCTAGCTTTCGCAACAAACGGTTGCTTCATCAGGAAAGAGGAAAGGAGAGGGAAAGATGAAAGGAGAGGGAAAGATGAAAGGATGTGGGTTTTAAGGGAGAGGGTAAGGAGTCATTCCAATCCCGGGAGCGGAAAGACTTACCTTAGGGGGTAAAAAGGACATGTATACACTCGCACACATGCACATATCCATCCGCACATACACAGACACAAGCAGACATTTGTAAAGTCTGTTTCGTATGGTAAGTCACATCATCTTTGTTTTTAAATATATTTTTCCCGCATGGAATGTTTCCCTCTATTTTTTATTTGTGTCTGTATATGTGTGGATGGATATGTGTGTGTGTGCGAGTGTATACCCGTCCTTTTTTCCCCCTAAGGTAAGTCTTTCCGCTCCCGGGATTGGAATGACTCCTTACCCTCTCTCTCCCTTAAAACCCACATCCTTCCGTCTTTCCCTCTCCTTCCCCCTTTCCTGATGAGGCAACAATTTGTTGCGAAAGCTTGAATTTTGTGTGTATGTTTGTGTTTGTTTGTGTGTCTGTCGACCTGCCAGCACTTTCATTTGGTAAGTCACATCATCTTTGTTTTTTTATATATATATATATATATATATATATATATATATATATATATATATATATATATGAAAACTAATGAAAACTATTTTCTGAACTGCTATCTTTATAGCTTCGTCTGTTACAGTGCAAAGAGTTATACAACCTATGGCTCATTGCTACAAGCATACCATTGGGTTTAAAGTTGTCAAAAGGAACTGTTCAAGTCTTTTTCATGTCAGCACCAAATTATCATTAAATTGGTACCTGTTGTAAGGTACTGTATACTCTCATCTTTCATATGTATATTGTAGGTCCTGTGTGATTGATCCGGAGCCAAGATCAAGAGGTTGAAATCACAACAGGAATTTCACTATGTGGGCAGTACTAGCCAAAAGTCATCAGTATTGTGGGGTTTCACAGGCATATGAAACTGTATAGGGATAGCATAATGTGCTTTTAACATTTCATTTTAACAGTACCGTTAAGATGGTTGTATTGGTATTGTGAAATTATCAGTAGTGCTGGCAACATCTCTGTCTTAGTTCGACATCAGTCGTAGAATATGTACAAAATACATACGACAGATTTGCAGCTTATGTTGCAAGCCATACCCTGTGACTTACAATAGGTACTCAATTAATGTTGAAACCATGACTGCCATGTGAGAAAGAGTGTAACATTTTCTTTTGGGTATTTTTAACCTTGTAGTATTCATTTGACTGTGAGTTAGAATTGTTCTGAAAGTACTTTTCTTGTACATCCGAAACTTAATTTAGTGTTGGCTTCGCCCACACAATTCAAGCCGAAAAATTTGTAATTTTGTAGTGAGAGATCATAGTAGATTAACTTTCAAAATTTATTTGCTTACTGTGACTTTCTTGACACCAGATGTATTAAGTGTAGATTTACTACTTAAAAATGACATATGAAAACTTGTGTTGTACTGGGACTCAAACCCAGATTTCCCACTTACCGCAAGCGGTCGCCTGAACCATTTTGGTTATTTGTGCACACTCCTCAAACTGACCTAAATCCATAACCATTTCTGCTATCTATGCGCATGCCAGGACGCAGGTTTAGGTCAGTCCAGGGAGTGTGCACATGTAGCCGAAGTGGTTAAGACAACCACTCATAGCAAGCAGGAAATCTGGGTTCAAGTCACAGTCCGGCACAAATCTCCATATGTGACTGTTGCATAGTCAATCTGTACCTGTTACAGCTGATGTTAAGGAAGTCACAATTAGTGAATAAGTATAAAAAGTATTTTATACTGCTGTGGTTCATCAGCAGTGTATTCTTTCAGACATGCATGAAAATAGTAAATTAACTACACTGTTAGTAGTTAGCAGTGCAGTGATCCACAGTGTACCATCTCCTTTAAGAAATGTATTAACATTAGATTATATAAAACTTAGATTATGTAAAACTGGAAAAACTGTAAAGATGAGTTGCACTGTAAAAAAAAAAAAAAAAAAAAAAAAAAGGAAGAAGAAGAAGAAAAGAAGAAGAAGATGATGAAATAAACAAAGGTGCCTGGCATTCTGCAGAACGAATATCAGGAAGACATATTCCAATCGCCACATAACTGAAGAAGATTTTACAACTTCAACATCATTTGCTCTATGAGTTCAATGGGTTGCAATACATACATATAGTTAAAATATCTTAGTTAGTCAGTCAGTCAGTGCACTACTGTTAGTTTCAACCTATCAGTTTGAGATTGTGGAGGGCTCTGTGAGCAGATGCCACTGCCACACCAGTCTGAAGTGCCAAATCGCACAACGATTTTCTAGAACTTCTTTCCAAGGCCACTCCTAACTTGTCTGGTGTGGCTAAAGCCGATAAGCTACCTGCTGAGAATAGTAAGAACACTACTGTGAAAATTTAAAGAACTGGCATTTGAAGCTGACTGCAGAATGATTCTGCTGCCTCCAACATACATTGCGCTTAAAGACTACAAAGTTAAGATATCAGAAATTATGGCTCATATGGAGGCATATAGCAGTCATTTTTTCCTTGCTCTGTTTGCGAGTGGAACAGGAAAGGAGATAATGGACACATGTGTGGCATTTGGTGCCTGCTTTCTCTGTATTGGTTCTTGGGCACCACAAGACACAGCCTTGCGTCATCTGTAAAGAACTTGTGCTTGAAGAAGATAGTTTCCAGTATATTATTAGAAAATGGAAAAAAATTGCATTATTGTGTATGCAGCTGTATGACATGAGAAGGAAAAGTAAAGCTGTTATTTTAATTTGTGTGAAGCAGTGTAAAGTTCTACTACCCACATCTCAAAAGTAATGGGTGTTTGGCATGAAAATATGACTTATTATGATGGTCAGTGCTTGTGTACCAGTCTGTGCAAATCCTCCCTCAGTGAATAGCCGAACTTCCTTGTAGTGTCGTTGTTTCCTCTTGTTATTGCATCCCATATCCTATTATGCGTAAAATATATCTGTGATTATATAGTTTATTAGTGATTATATTTACAAGAATGTTGTGCCCCATAACATAAAGCAATTTTCATAAGAAACTTAAACATAAAGCAATTTTCATAAGAAACTTATAGTAATGATATGCTAAAGACACTTATCAATGAAAATATTAATCCAAAAATATAAAAGTACAGTTTCATCTTAAAACTATTTATGGTTGTAGCTCTGTGGTAAAGTGCCACATTAATGCTCCAGAGATATCAGGTTGGATCCCGTAATCAGTCCTTGTGGTTTTTCCCTTTCCATTTCTTTTACCTCTTGAAATGTTTGTTAATGTGAAAAATGCTGAGTAGCACTGCAGCTCATAGTCTGTGTTAATCTGTAGATTCCCATATAATGGGCTGGGTATGTCAGTTCAAAGGTTTGTGGAAGTCAGCAGCATACGGTGTCCAGTTTTGTTCTGTGGCATTTACTAAGTAGGCTGTCCAGCAAAGCAGATCTGCAATGTTCATGGTAAATGTAAATGCCACCAATAATCAATTTTAGATCATGAAGCATATATGAGTACTTCAGTAAAATCATGAGAGTCTTATTTTCCCTGCACATTTTCATTTATATATCTATAACTGAGTGTAGTAAATAATTATGGGTACTACTGGTTAGTCTTGAAAGTTATTGTCACAGGAACAAGGATTAAGGACAAAGAAAAGAGGTTCCAGTTGTAGTAGTAAAAACGTCTTAAAATAGTAGGGATGCCAATAACAAATTACTCGTAACAGGGCAGGAGAGACCCATCAAACAACTTCACTTTTAATTTTCGCTGAACCTCTTACATCACAGTAACTTAAAATTTTCTTCAGTTCCTGGGTGCATTGTCACAAAATACTTCAGTCTGCTCTCTTATTACACAGCACCAACACGACAACACAAAACCTCATCAGTGATCTTCCTTGCTCTGACCCTGGACAGCTCCAAATGAGCCTAAAGTATCATCTAGTCTGTAACTCACTCGCTCATCACATTCTTCCTTCACATTCAGTCTAACAATAAAATTGAAAACAAACTGATACAGTACAAAAGTACTTCTGATTATAAATAATATCGAAAATTGCACAAAAAAGCTAGGGCCATAAAACTGAATGCTCATTTCAGTGCTTGAACTCGAGATTTGATCTCCAGAAAGTACTGATATGTTCAAATATCCTGTTCATGTACTGGCCACATACAAAAGAAATCTGTTGTAGAGTAACACAAGTAACTGCATATAAACACAGTGTATTCATTAGTTTAGCCATAGCTAAATGTAGCAATGCTACTTCCCCCTACTCCCCCCCCCCCCCCCCCCCCCCCGCGCGCACACACACACACACACACACACACACACACACACACACACACACACACACACTTGAGTAAACATTAGCTTTGTGACAGATAATAAATTTAACATCCATTTGATCAACACACGATACTCCCCTTCCCCAGGTTTCAACAGTGGTCACATGACAACTCTCACTTCCTAGTAATCAGCATATCCTATATATCTCTATAACATATACAAATAATCACCACATATAAAATTATGAAGACATTAAATCATTAAATACTACTCCCCCACCCCAAATTCCCAATAGACTTTCCAAGTGAAGCAAAGCAATAAAATTTGCAGTCAACCAAACACACAATAAAAAACTGTTAATTATTATTCATTTAGGTTCAGTCTTTACTCAAATATTTCATCACCCTCTCAGCTTTCATGCTGCATCCAGTCACCAGTATTTATTAAACCTAACAGTCTTGTAGACTGAGGAGAAATTATCTATATAGGCATTGGTGTGGGCCATGGTAAAGTTAAAAGAAATCTTTAGCCAATTTATGATATGCAGTATGTAATGCATAAGTAATACAACATTTTTTTTTTTCTCAGACAGAAAAAATGTAGACTTTGCTGTGGGCCATCATGGAATTTTCCCACTCATCATGGAATATTCCCTATTCAGCCCCTATAGTTTCATGAAGTTCCACTAGGGGTGGCACAATGCGTGGCCTTCAAAATGGTGTCTGTAATGGAGGTGCATTTCATGCAGAGAGCTGTCATTGAGTTCCTTTTGATCAAAAACCAGAGCTTTGCCGTTATTCGTAGGTGCCTGGCAGTGAACAAAAGCACAGTGAGTCGTTGGGCATGGTGTTTGTCATCATCACATCAAGGTTGTGCAAACCTGTCTAGTCTCTCACATGCCGAATGGCACACAGTTGTGACTTCTGCAATGTTGGAATGTGCAGACACTCTCATTCGAGGTGATCAATGGATCACAGTGAAATACCTTGCTGCTCAAGTGGACATCTGTTGTTAGTGCTGACACATTTGTACACCAGTTGGGGTACTCTAAGGCGTATGCCTGCTGGGTTCATCTCTGCCTAACAGAATACCATAAAGAGCAACAAAGGACCATCTGTGCAGAATTTCTTGCATGTTACAGGGATGATCATGGCAATTTTTTGTCGAATGTTGTCACAGGTGAAGAAACATGGGTTCACCACTTCAAACTGGAAACAAAACAGCACTCCATGGAGTGGTCCCACACCACCTCTCCTCCAAAGAAAAAATTCAAAGCTGCACCATCATCCAGTAATGTTATGGTGATGCTCTTCTGAGACTCTGAAGGGGTTATTCTGTTTGATGTCCTGCCTCATTTGGGAATGATCAACTTGCAAGTGTGTTGTGCTACCCTCAGGAAATTGAAGAAACGACTTTGGAGTGTTCATCGCCACAAAAAATTCAAATGAACTTCCCCTCCTCCATGATAATGCAAAGCCTCACTGAAGTCTGCCGACCCAAGAGGACCTCACAAAACTTCATTGAACTGTTCTTCCTTATCCACACTACAGCATAGAACTTTCCCCTACCAACTTCCATCTGTTTGACCCAATGAAGGATGCAATCCATGGGTAGCACTAAGTGGATTATGGGGAGGTTATTGATTCAGCAAGACATTGGCTTGAACTTCGACCAGTAGGGTGGTACCATGTGGGCATACAGGCCGTCACAGTAAGGCGGTGTAGGGCTCTAACATGGACTGGAGATTATGTTGAAAAATAGGGTTTTGTAGCCAAAAGAGAGGGGAATAATACGGTGTATTGAAATCCTGAATAAAACCAATCTTCTATTTATTGAATACCCCTCATGTATGACTGATGAAAAATACTTTTTTTTTTAAATTCTAACTGAACCTTGATCCTCAGTGTCGAACTTGGCCTTTGTTTTCTTCTTCTTATTCCTTTTTCCCATGACTTGCCTAATTAGGCATTCATACTAACGAGTAATTGAGAATTTCTTAAAACTTTTCCTTTTAAATTACTGGCTGTGTGGTAGCTATCCTAGTTTCCTTCTTCAGTGGCTCCGTTTCACATCACCATCAAATAGTTTCTTATAAGTCTGCTTTTATTACCTATTCTGTCTGTCTTTGTGTAGTAACTCACAGGCAAACTTGAATTTATTGACTTTCCAATAATCTGCTGACACAGATGCAAACTCTTCCCAGTCCCTCTGACTGTAATCTTCATAAGCAAGCTTACCCCTGCCTGTGTTTTTATATCATTCCTGCATCATATTATTCATTACATCTGAATCTCCCAGTTCCATTATTTCATCAGTATCGGCCATCTCACTCAATGTTTTCTATCAATTTCTGTTACAGCATGTAATCCCCTTAGTTTCACAGTTTCAAATTTCATTTTCCCATCTGCTGCATCTGATTGCATCATTTAAAATGTGTCTGCTTCATTAACATTTTTCACTACTATAAAACGTCATCAATAACTACAGAACTTTCTGCATCCCAGTAAACTCCAACATTTCTACGACTCACTTTAGTATTATCACAAATGAAATTATCGACAGCACTAATCATAAAATCAGTAACATTGTCATAATAAATATCTTTTACCTGTTGAACCATATAATTTTGACCCAAATCAGTGAACACTTCAGTAACAGCTACATTCAATCTTGCACATTCACCCACATTATCTGTTTGGTGCTAACATTCATACACATCGCTTTCTCCTAATATGGAACATTCAGCTCCTAAATTGCACTTTTTTCTGATTTCCTCACTTCTAACCTTGCCATTCAGCTTCATGCATTCCGTTGAATTACATCCTATCTCTGACTTTAGCGTGTTTTCCATCTCAGTTAATAGTGCACTCAACATATTTTCCGCAGTCTGGATGCTACTGAACTGTAGCTCCTTACTACTTTGCTCAGTTTCGACCAATTGGCCATAACAAAAGTTACCTAATTTCTGTAAATTCTGTGTGGGGTGGGGTGGGGGGGTCGGTAAGCTCTGATGCCATGTTTACCCCAGATATGTTTGACCGGGTTCAAATCTTGCGAGTTGGAGGGGGGGGGGGGGGCAGCATATCAATTGGAACTTGCCACTATGTTCCTTGAACCACTCCATCACACTCCTGGCCTTCTGATATGGTGCATTATCTTGTTGAAAAATGCCACTGCTGTCAAGACACATGATTGTCATGAAAGGGTGTATGTGGTTTGCTACCAGTGTACGATACTCCTTGGCCATCATGGTGCCTTGTATGATATCCACTGGACCCATGGACGACCACGTGAATGTTCCCCAGAGTGTAATGGAGCTGTCGCCAGCTTGTCTCCGTCACACAGGTCCCACAGGTCTAGGAGCTGTTCCTCTGGATGATGTCAGCTTCGTGCCATCATGAAGAAGAAGGTATCATGATTCATCAGACCATGCAGTGCTCTTCCACAGCGTCAATGTCCAGTGCCAATGATCACATGCCCATTTCGGTCATAGCTGCCGGGGTCATGGTGTTAACATTGGCACATGCTTGTGCCATCGGCTGCTGAGGCCCATTGTTGGGAGTGTTAAGTGCACTGTGTTCAGACACATTTTTATTCTGCCCAGCATTAAAGTCTGATGTTAATTCTGCCACAGTTCACCACCTGTCCTGTTTTACCTGTCTGCCCAGCCTATGGCATCCAACATCTCCAATGAGGGCGGGGGGGGGTCACCGAACCCCATGATGTCTCCACATGGTTTCACCTTGGTATTGTCATATGTTGAAGACACTCACCACAGCACTCTTTGAACACCAACAAGTCATACAGTTTCCGAAATGCTTGTACCTAGCCTCCAGGCCATCACAATCTGCCATTGGTTAAACTTGGGTAGATCACGTGTCTTCCCCATTCTACCCACAGACATTATGCTCACTGATACTACATGTACCATGCGTGTGTTTAACTAGCAGTCATTTCTAACCAGGTGACACTGCTATCACCTGGACAGGTTTATATCGATAGTAGATTGGTGGTCGTAATATTCTGGTTGATCCGTGTAGATGGCCTAGTCATAGTCATACGTAAGTTCAAAATGGGAAAGTATGATTATGACAGTGGATTATACTATTGATTATATTTACAAGAAGGCTACATAGCAACAGTTTTAGTTAGAAAGGAGAGCACCTGACTATACATTACAGAAAAATTGAAACTAATGGGCTAGAGTTGAAACACAAGCAGAAAAACAGTTTGTTTTTTTATATCAGCTGCTAATGTTCTGAAGGGATATGTTTCATTTCATGAAGTTTGTATTTGGTGAAACGTTTTCTGTATTTATTGTAAGGCTTCCTAGTAATTACTTATAATAGTGTGCAGGGGTCCATGACCAATGGGACTTATAATGTAAGCTGTTGTATTCATTTAATAATAAAAAAAAAAACAAACTGGAATTGGTGGTTTTGTCACTATTGTTACACAAAAATGCATTGAGAGAAAATGATGGTAGTTAATATAAATTTATTTAATATTTGATAAAGTTTTTGTATTTTGTATAATATTTGAAGAGTTGTATTTTCCATTGAATGTTCAGGTTGGACGAGAAACAATCAACAGCAGTGATGATCCAATTCTGAAGCAAGATATGCCAGCAGCTTTGATGAGAGTAGAAGGTGCATCAAAACTGCTTGAGGAAGCATCTGCTATGCTCAAGCAGGACCCATTGAGTGGATCAGCAAGGTAGTTTTCCATTATATTGTGCATTTTTAGAAAGTATATTAATGGACCTGTTGTGCACTCAGGCACCTCAATCACTGTGTTGACCTACAAACAACATTGTTAGCATACTGTGCATACATTTACTCAAATCTAGCATACTCTTCTAGGGCCTTGGAAAATAAGATGAAAAAGTGTTTAGTCTACAGAAGTGTGCAATAATAATATTGTGTAAAGTTGCAAACTGAACATCTTCCAGAAGTGTCTTCAGGGACCCAGGGTTTCTTACATTTACATGTCAATGTATATATACTGTAACAGTATTTGTGATTAGTAACAAGAGTGGATTTAGGATGAACTCAGCAGTTCACATACACAATACTAGAAACAGAAATAATTTTCATATAAGCTATGCATCCGTTTCTAGGGTTCAGATTGGAATTTTATATTCTGGTGCAAAAGTCTATAACAAGTGGCCAGTGTACGTCAGGCAGGAAGTTGAAAATCCTCAACTATTTAAACACAAAATAAAAGAATATCTCATTAGGAATGTAAAATCTGCCTAGCTCCAGCATTTGTATCAGATAATTCTGATTTTTGCCATTATATAGCCACCCAGTAGTGGTCTGTGTCAAGTTAAAATGCTTCGTTTAACTTATTGGATAGTAACCAAGCTGAGTAGTACTTTAGGAGGAAGAGCAGCTGCTTTTTTCAAAGTAGCTGGTTTTCTACAAATAATGCAGAAGTAATGTAGAAGTAGTTACCATAATTATCAGTTTGAGTTTATTACCACTTGTCACAATTTGTAATTAGCATACTTTACACGCCCATCCTCCCCCCCAAGGGGACTAACCACTCATTGGTGAGTACATACTTGGCTACTGCAGGGCCCCAGCCTTTGTAACACTACTTCCTCTCTCTGTGTTGCACTTCAGCTATCTCTTACATTCTCTGATTTTCCGTGGGATGGTCCACAGACCGTGCTTGGACTTGGTTCACAATTTTGATCTTGATTTCCAGTTTCGCTCCCAACACTGCCTTCACCTTCCATTAACAATTATATGGGACCAATTATTGGGTTTGACCTCCCATCTTTTCCAAATTTTACAGAAGTGTGCACCATGCAGATCGCCCACGGTGGTGTACGCTCTGCCTATATATCCTTCTGCCCTTCCTTTCTGTTGTCATAGTATGCCCAAAACCCAGCACAGTAGCCATCCTGTTGGTGGGGAATCATCAAGTATCTGCACTTTAGCAGCTTCCTGACCACACAGGGATCGCACTGTTGGTGCGCCCAGTGCGCACTCCCTATGTTTGCCATGGAGTATGTGCCGTCATGACTGGGCATGTAGACTCCCAGCAATGGATTACTGGCCAGGCAGGCATTGCTGAAACTGGGTGGCACCCATGGGGACAGCCCCCATTTGGAGTGGGTGACACCGTAGCAGATACTTCGTACATTAACAATTATATGGGACCAATTATTGGGTTTGACCTCCCATCTTTTCCAAATTTTACAGAAGTGTGCACCATGCAGATCGCCCACGGTGGTGTACGCTCTGCCTATATATCCTTCTGCCCTTCCTTTCTGTTGTCATAGTATGCCCAAAACCCAGCACAGTAGCCACCCTGTTGGTGGGGAATCATCAAGTATCTGCACTTTAGCAGCTTCCTGACCACACAGGGATCGCACTGTTGGTGCACCCAGTGCGCACTCCCTATGTCTGCCGTGGAGTATGTGCCGTCATGACTGGGCATGTAGACTCCCAGCAATGGATTACTGGCCAGGCAGGCATTGCTGAAACTGGGTGGCACCCATGGGGACAGCCCCCATTTAGAGTGGGTGACACCGTAGCAGATACTTCGTACATAAATTGACTTAAACTTTCTCCCACTGGTGGTCACATTGCCCCAGCAGTTTCTTTGAATGGAAAGGCCTTGTATGATGCAACGGAATATGATCCCAACGTGTTCTCTTCCCAGGCTATGTCATGGGAGGAACACAGGACTAGACGACAAAGAGAAAAATACTCCCCCCAACAAGTGGTCTGTATCAGGATCATAGGGGACACCTTTTTTGGCCACAAAGCCTTTATTTTTTGTCGAACACATTGAAGAGAAATGCAGAGAAGCTGCAACCATCTTCAAGATGAAGAGCGGTTCCCTCCTGATTAAAACATTTCCTGTCCAGTTACAGACGCTGCTCTCTTGTGAAAAGTTGGGTGTCATTCTTGTAACTGTCACTCCCCACAAGTGTCTCAATATGGTCCAGGGCGTCATCTTTCACCATGAGGCGCAGGCCAGCTTTTAAGAGTGATGGGGAGTGCACTTCATCCGTTGTGTCCATAGGGGGCCAACAGAAAACAGAGTTGCTACTAGGGCCTTCATCTTGGCCTTCGAGGCTGATACATTGCCTGAGAGAGTCAAGGTGATGGTCTACTGGTGTGACATGAAACCATATGTTCCTCCTCGTATGAGATGCTTCAAGTGTATGAAGTTCAGACGTGTCTTCTAATTGCACCGCTACCCCTGTCTGCAGGGATTATGGGTGTCAGTTGCATGCGAATGTTCCTTGCACGCCTCTCCCCATCTGTGTAAACTGCAGTGAGCTCCATTCTTCCTGCTCACCAGACTGCTGCATTTTTAAGTGTAAGAAGAAAATTCAGGAGTATAAGACCCTGGACAAGCTCACATATCGAGAAGCCAAAATACAGTATGAGTGTCTTAATCCCGTACATATGACGCAATCTTATGCTGCAGCCGCAATGTTGTCAGCTTCTCTGTCGACGGTGCTTTCCTCCGTTGCACCTTTTACAGTGGGTTCTCAGAGCCACCTCAGAGCCACCCACTAATGCCTGCTCTGCAGGCGGTTGGGGGCCCTTCTGGTGCTTTCACCACACCCACTTTGGAAGCATTGGCTTCCCACCTGCTGGAGACACCTGTTCACATCCTCCAGCTGTGGGTGCCTCATATTCCTGCAGCTTCTCTAGCTAGGAAGAGGTCCCCCAGGTTCTCCCTTCCACGGCTTCTACTGGTTCACAACCAGACACCAGCCGATGGCTGAAGGAAGCACAGGCTGCTGACTGTCCCTGAAACCAATTCAGGGAAACCTTCCCAATCCCTGTCTTCTGAGGAGAAGAAGGAAAAAAAGGAAGGCTTCTAAGATGAAGGAAACTCCGGTGGCCCACACGCCACTGGCCTCTGCATGTACTCCTTGTGTTCCGAAGGTAGAGATCCTGGTGGCTCTCAAGGTAACAGATCTCCCCAAGCAATGTACCACAGGACCTATGTCAATGGTAAGCTATGGCAGCACTTACCCTGCATCCTGTATTTTCACCCAGGAAACACGGCTTCCAGCACTCAGACCCCTGCCCTTTATGGCTACTGAGGCTATTTTAAGAATCATACGGACTATGAGAGGGTATCAGGTGGAGTTTGTACATATGTCCTGGGACACTATATATAGTGACCTTGTGCCTCTTGATACACCTTTTGAGGCTGTGGCTGTTTGGCTAAGGGCACGTAAGGATTTTACTATCTTAATATTTATTTCCCTCCCGATGATGGCATATCCCACAATGAACTGTCTGCATTAATCTCTCAGCTCCCCCTACTTTTCCTAATCTTGGGTGACTTCAACACCCATAACCCTTTGTGAGGTGAAACAATGATCACTGGTTGTGGTAAAGACATTGAAACTTTAATGGCACAGCTTGATCGTTGCCTCTTGAACTCTGGTACCTCCACACACTTCATTGTGGCACATGGAACTTACTTGACCATTGATCTTTCATTTTGCAGCTCTGGTCAACCATCTATTGACTGGAGGGCCCACGATAACCTGTGTGGTAATGACCGCTTCCCAATCTTCCTGCCCCTCCCTCAGTGTTGCTCCCCTGAACACCCACCCAGATGAGTTCTCCATAATGCTGAATGGGATGGCTTCACCTCTGCTCTTGCCCTAAGCTCCCCATTGCAAGGTAGTATTGATGCAGCTGTTTAGCATACAATGGCTGTTCTCTTGACAGTCAACCAAGCCATCCTTTCTTCCTCGGGATCCCCCTGTCAGAAGACTGTACCCTGCTGGACCCTAGAGATCGCTGTGGCCATTGGAGATCATAGACAGGCTCTCCAATGCTATAAGCAGCACCCTTCAGTGGAGCACCTTATTGCCTTCTGTGCCTGTGTCTGCTACCTCATAAAATGACAAAAGGAAGAATCTTGGGAAAGGTATGTTTCCACCATTGAATCACATACCTCTCCATCTCAAGTGTGGGTAAAGATTAGATGCTTCTACAGCTTCCAATCCCCTGCAAGTGTACCAAGTATTTCCTTAGGTGGTGCCATTCATACTGAGGAAAACGCTGTCACTGAACATTTTGCTGAGCATTGTGCTCACGCATTTGCATGTGAGAACTACCACCCCACGTTTCGGTTCATAAAACAGTGGGTGGAGCAAATGCGCTTATCTTTTACTACCCACCACCTGGAGTCATATAATGCTCTATTCAGTGAATAAGAACTCTTCAGTGCTCTAGCCCGTTGCCCTGATTCAATCCCAGGGCCAAACTGTATACACAACCAAATGCTGAAACATCACTCAGTCCGGCCATCCTGATTTAGGTTTTCCGTGATTTCCCTAAATCACTCCAGGCAAATGCCGGGATGGTTCCTCTGAAAGGGCACGGCCGACTTCCTTCCCAATCCTTCCCTAATCCGATGAGACCGATGACCACGCTGTCTGGTCTCCTTCCCCAAACCAACCAACCAACCATCACTCAGTGGATTGTCTGTGTCATCGCATCCTTACCTTCTTTAATCGGATCTGGAATGAGGGTGAGTTCCCATCTCAGTGGCAAGAAATCGTGATAGTTCCAGTACTGAAACCGGGTAAGAACCCCCTCCAGATGGACAGTTATTGCCCAATCAGCCTTACTAACATTCTCTGTAAGTTGCTCAAATGCATGGTGAGCAAGTGACTGTGCTGGCTGCTTAAGTCTCGGGGCCTTTTGGCTCCATCTCGGCAGTTTTTACAAAGGCCGCTCCACTGCTGATAATTTGGTTCACCTGGAGTCCACCATCAGGACGGCCTTTGCACTTCATCAGCACCTCATCACTGTCTTTTTCGATCTACAGAAGGCTTATGATATGTCATGGCGTCACCTCATCCATGCTATGTTACTTGAGTGAGGTCTCCAAGGTTCACTCTCCATTTTTGTCAAGAACTTCTTATCACACCATACGTTCCAGGTTCAAGTGGGTGCTTCACTCTGTACCCCCCATATCGAAGAAACCGGGCTTCCGCAGGGCTCGTATCGAACATCACTCTCTTTTTGGTAGCCATCAGCGATCTAGCAGTGGCTGTGGGATCTTTGGTATCACCCTCCTTATATGCCGATGATTTGTGCTTTTTTATGGCTCCTGTAGTATGGGTGTTGCTGAATGTTGTCTACAGGATGCCCTACGAAAGACGCAGTCATGAGCTCTCACCCATGGTTTTCGGTTTTCAGCCACCAAGACTCGTGTTGTGCACTTCTGTCACTGTCGTACCGCCCACGAGCACCCAGAGCTTTACCTAGACAATTAATTACTATTTATAGTTGAGAAGCACCACTTTATGGGACTGGTCTTCAGTTCCCATATGATGTGGCTTCCCCACCTTCACCAACTTCAGCAAAATTGCTTGTTACACCTCAATACACTTCCCTGTCTCAGTAACACTAGCTGAGGTGCAGATTGCTCTATCTTTTTGCGGCTCTACAAAGCCCTAATTCTGTCTTGTGTATGGTTCAGCATCACACTCAACATGTGGGTACTAGCCCTCATTCATCATTATGGGGTCTGACTTATGACAGGAGCCTTCCGAAGTAATCCTGTGAAGAGTCTACTAGTCAAGGCTAGAGTCCCTCTGTTACCTATCAGACACCAACAGCAGCTACTGAATTACACTACATGCATTTGTAGCTTCCGTGAATATCCCAATTACTGTGTCCTTTTCTCTGGAAGGGAGCTCCACCTTCCACAACAGCGACTCAGAACTGGGTTTATAGTTGCTGCAGGCCTGCAGTGTCTCTGTTCAGAACTGTAACTTCCTCCACTGTCGCCCTCAGGGGCTCAGCATTGATTTGCTGTGTACAGGCTTGGCAACCCTGGGGTTCCTGAGCTGGGGACTGGTAAGTGCCACCAATCCCCCTTCACTGTAAGCTCTGGGCATACTTCAGCAACCACCGTGTGGCAGTGGAATGTTGTGTGTCTCAGGGAGCGGGGATATTGGCTTGACTGCCTAGATTTGAGGATGAGATAAACCTCTACTTAAAAAAAAAATCTCAATCTTGAGGTGTGCTGTGCGCTGATGGAATGTACGGCTATTGAGGTGGAACAGTCGTTAGTGGGCAACCTCTGGGGAATCTCTGGGGAAACCTCACAAGCGACTTCTAATCAAGCTGCGGGCCTATGGGATATTGTCTCAGTTGTGCGACTGGATTTGTGATTTCCTGTCAGGAAGGTCGCAGTTCGTAGTAATAGACGGCAAATTATAGAGTAAAACTGAAGTGATATCAGGTATTCCCCCAGGGAAGCGTCCTGGGACCTCTGCTGTTCCTGATCTATATCAATGACCTGGGTGACAATCTGAGCAGTACTCTTAGGTTGTTCACAGATGATGCTGTAATTTACCGTCTAGTAAGGTCATCCGAAGACCAGTATCAGTTGCAAAGCGATTTAGAAAAGATTGCTGTATGGTGTGGCAGGTGGCAGTTGACGCTAAATAACAAAAAGCGTGAGGTGATCCACATGAGTTCCAAAAGAAATCCGTTGGAATTCGATTACTCGATAAATAGTACACTTCTCAAGGCTGTCAATTCTTACTTACCTGGGTGTTAAAATCACGAACAACTTCAGTTGGAAAGACCACATAGATAATATTGTGGGGAAGGCAAGCCAAAGGTTGCGTTTCATTGGCAGGACACTTAGAAGATGCAACAAGTCCACTAAAGAGACAGCTTACACTACACTCGTTCGTCCTCTGTGAGAATATTGCTGCGCGGTGTGGGGTCCTTACCAGGTGGGATTGACGGAGGACATCAAAAGGGTGCAAAAAAAGGGCAGCTCGTTTTGTATTATCACGTAATAGGGGAGAGAGTGTGGCAGATATGATATGCGAGTTGGGATGGAAGTCATTAAAGCAAAGACGTTTTTCGTCGCGGCGAGATCTATTTACGAAATTTCAGTCACCAACTTTCTCTTCCGAATGCGAAAATATTTTGTTGAACCCAGCCTACATAAGTAGGAATGATCATCAAAATAAAATAAGACAAATCGGAGCTCAAACAGAAAGGTGTAGGTGTTCGTTTTTCCTGCGCACTGTTCGGGAGTGGAATGGTAGAGAGATAGTATGATTGTGGTTCGATGAACCCTCTGCCAAGCACTTAAATGTGAATTGCAGAGTAGTGATGTAGATGTAAAATCTGCCGCACCACAGTTGTATAAGGCTTACTGAGGCATGCAGGGCTGTCAGAGTGGACCCTTATTTCCGTAGCTGCTCGTGGGACCTAGATGGAACCCTTGAAATCATCTTCTTCTCCTCCCATCGGGAAGGGTGTACCACATAGGAGTATTCACACCTATTCATCCAAAAGAATGAGAGAGGCTAGTCCTCCTGATAATAAGAATACTTTGGATTGCAGCAACAGGGCTCATGAAGTCATGAATAACAATGTGTTTGTGGTGATAAAGATGAACGAGGGAACATTTGAAAAATTGTCCCACTTTTATATCCATAAGGTTTTGGAAGGCCTTGCTGGAACATTAAAATCTATAAAACGATTGTGTAATGGTTCATTGTTGGTCGAAACTAACTGCTCAAAGCAGGTAGACCTTCTTAAGAAATCGCATAAATTGGGTGATGATGATATCATTGTTGAGATGCACACCTCTCTCAATTGCAGTAAGGGCGTTGTCATATGCCAAGATATCACGGACATGGACATAGCAGAACTGAAGCAAGAATGGGCATCCCAGGGAATTGTCGATGTGAAGCAATGAACTCGCAGGAATTATGGGGCAACTGAAAAGACTGCCACTTTCATTGTCACATTCAATTCTCCCACACTGCGTGAACATCTTATGATGGGGTTCCTTTGACTTAATGTTCAGCCTTACATTCCAAACACTATGCGGTGCTATAAATGCCAGCATTTCGGCCATCAGCCATGAGTTGTGGAGGTGAGGTGATCTGCGGGTACTGCAGAAAAGCTGCTCATTACGCTTGTACTGACTGCCCGTCTCTGGCGATCTGCATCAACTGCTCTGGAAACCCTCCATTCTGGAGCTGAGACTGCCCTGTTTTTGCTGAATAATGCAAAATACAGGAGATAAAAGTGGTCAAATGGATCCCCAGTGCTGAAGCCAAAAAAGAATATAAGGCTACGAAACCCACTGTCTTTGCCACCTCATACTCTTCCATGGTGCAGAAGCCTGTTCCCAAGGCAGACTCTTCGACACATGTGACGCCTAGTGTGCCTGTATCCACCACAAGCACCTGTACTTGCACATGTACATTCCAAGGGAAAAAGAGTGAGGACAAAGCCAAGCAGATGCACCAAGAAAGACAAACAACAGTTCAGCAGTGAGCATCCAGAAGGTACAAGAAAAGTAGAATGTCTCTCAAAGCCCCCCTTTCCCCCTCATCCTCGAAGGGACGGGGTGCAGGGAAAGGCTGACAGTGTTCAGGTCAAAAGCTGTCCCAACCACTATCAGACATTATTCTTTCCCGTCTGACTGATGAAGAGGATATCATGGAGTTATATGCGTTGGATCCAGGCAGCCCCTCCAGTCCCCCTCACTCTTCAAGTGCTTCACCTCCCCAATGCAAAGGTAGGAGTAAATTAAAACCGCACTAATGAGATGGCTTCCATACTACAATGGAACATGAATGGGTTCAGGACTCATGTGTAGGAACTGAAACTCCTAGCACAGGCACAGCCCTTGTGATTTTGTTTACAAGAAACACATTTTAAAGATACAGATGTCCCCGTGCTCCAGGGATGTACACTATACCGCAAGGATGACCTATCGAGGGAAAGGGCCAAGGGAGGGGTCACAGTGTGTGTCACTAATGTGCACTACTCCTCTGCTCTCCCCTTGGCTACTGACCTGTTAGCAGTTGCACTTCAAATCCATGTGTATCAAAGGATCACTGTTTGCACACTGTATTTACCTCCTCTGCTCTGCCCTTGGCTACTGACCTGTTAGCAGTTGCACTTCAAATCCATGTGTATCAAAGGATCACTGTTTGCACACTGTATTTACCTCCACAAGATGCACTATACTCTGAGGCTCTCACGGATCTTACCACACAACTCCTGTGACCATTTCTCCTCCTGGAAGACTTCAATGCCCATCATGTCCTGTGGGGCTTGACCAATACTTGCCCTTGGGGTTGGGTTTTGGAGGGCCTGATTACATCTCATGAGCTGTAATGCATCCTCAGCACAGGTATCCCCACACATTTCTCTACTGCTACTGGTTTATTCTCAGCCATCAATGTCTCTTTCTGTTCTCCTGCCCTCGCTGACTCTGTTCAGTGGGAGGGCAGTGATGACATTCATTCCAGTGACCACTTCCCAATCCACTTTCACCTACTAAATGGCTGACCACCTGAACTTAAGCCCCCAAAATGGATAGTCAGCAGGGCTAACTGGATGAGTTTCAGCCAGTTGGCTGTGTTTGAACACTGCGACAGCATTCAAGGATGGGTGGACCATATTGAGTGATCCATCATGTCGCTGATCTCTCCATCGCATAGTCCTCAGGTCATCTTCGACTAGCACCTTGGTGGACAGATGCGTGCCATTCCGCGATTCGGGAAAGGCATGCGGCTCTTCGACATTTTAAATGCTGACCGACAGCAGACAATCGTAGGTCCTTTCGAGTTGCAAGGGCCAAGGCTCGGCGCGTCATTAGGGAGAGTAAGAAATCGTCATGGCAAGTGTTCCTGGACTCCATCAATCACTCCACTTCTTCTATAAAAGTATGGAAGCCATCCGGAGGATTTCCAGTAACCACAGCCGTTTAGTGATAGCAGCAGTGCTGAAACAGGTGTGCCTCCAAACAACACCTAGAGACACTGCTCAGACGCTGGTCAAACATTTTGCACAAACTACAGCCAATGCAAGTCAGGATCTGGCATTTTGTCGCTATTGTGCGACTGTAGATAGGGAAAAGTTGGACTTCAGGTCCAACAGTTCTGAGGGCTTCAACTCCCCTTTCGCCATGTCGGAGCTCAAATCAGCACTAACTGAGATTCGTAACACAGCACCCAGTCGTGACCAAATCCAGTACTGCATGCCTCAACATTTGCCAGCGGCATAAGGGAAATCCTCCTTGAATGTTTTAGTCTAGTACGGTGGACAGGCAACTTCCCCAACTCATGGAGGAAGGCAATTCTGATCCCTCTCCTCAAAACAAGAAAGGACTGCTCATGTCCCAGTGGTTACTGGAGTGTCGTCTTCATGAGCCTGGAGCAAATGGTTAACCATTGTCTGGTCTGGTTGTTAGAGACCAGGCAACTCCTTAGCCGCTCTCAGTGTGGATTCTGAAGATTTCGGTCCACTGTCAACAATCTGACCCTCCTAGAGGCAGCTATTCAGCAGGCTTTCCTCCATAAGCATCACTGTATCAGCATATTCTTTGATATAAGTAAGTCATACAGTACTACTTTAGACACTGTATTCTCACACAGCTGCATCAATGGGACTTTCGTGACTACCTCCCCATCCTCATATGGTCTTTCCTGTCCCAGCAGTTTTTTAGGACCTGAGTGGGTGACAAGCTGTCTGATTGATTTGAGCAGGAGAATGGTGTTCCTCAGGTCAGAGTTTTAAGTGTTACCCTCTTTGCCATATCCATCAACAGCATCACATCTACGGTAAGGAGTCCTGTAGAGTGCTCCTTATGTGTAGACAATTTTGATGTTTTCTGTTCCTCCTCCAATGTTGCAATGGCGATCCGTCAGTTGCAACTTACAGTGCGGAAGGTAGAGGAGTGGGCTGCAAAGATGGGTTTCCAGTTTTCTGCAGATAAGTGCATGTGTGTTCATTTAATCGTTCTCTTTGTATTTTTAATTTGGCTGCCTGGAATATGGGGGACACCATCCTACATTTTAGAGACACAGTGTGGTTCCTTGGCCCCATTTTTTACTCCCGGTTGTCGTAGTTACCACACCTACGAGACCTGAAAGCCAGAACCCTGAAGGTGCTGAACATCATCAAGTGCATTAGCCACAGGTCTTGGAGAGCAGACAGGGTGCATCTCCTTCAGTTTGATCGGGCTTTTGTGCATTCACAGCTGGTCTATGGTTGCATGGTGTATGGGTCAGCGAGACCCTCTTACTTGCGGACCATTGACGCTGTCCATCATGAGGGGATTCGGCTGGCCACGGGTGCTTTTCGGACCAGTCCCATACCTAGTATCTGTGTTGAGGTGGGGGAACCACCACTTACCATCTGATGCCAGCTCCTCGTGGTGTGTCAGGCGTGTAAGTTTGTTGTAGCTCCAACGTCACCCACACACCATACTGTTGCTCGTCCAACTCCGGAATGCCTTTTTTTCAGCTGTTCACAAGTCACAATGCCATTTGGGATATGCATGCAACGTGTGTAGGAGTCACTTGGTGTGTAGCCAGTACGACCCCAAACCCAGGATTTTAACTGTCTGCTGCTCTGGTTACTTGAGAGGCCCAGAGTGATTTTAGATTTGGTGCGGTACAGGAGAGAGAGCACTCTCGCTTCCATTTTTAATGCAGTATTCTCTGATATGTTATCTGAGTACCACGATCATGGAGCTGTTTTTACGGATGTGTCTAAGTAAGGGAACTCTCTTGGTTGCCCTGTTATTTCCCCAGATCACGTCCTCAAGGTCAGACTGCCTCCAGAATTTACTATCTTCGGCGCAGAATTATATGCGATCTTGCGAGCATTGGAACAGATGAGACGTTCTCCTGGTGTTAAATTTCTCGTCTGCTCAGATTCTCTGAGTGCCCTTTACTTTCTCCAATATTTGTAGTCAGCAGATACAGTAACTCAGAATATCCAGGATGCCCTCCTACAACCACAATGACTGGGGAAGGAGGTGTCTTTCTGCTGGATACCTGGGCACATTGGAACTGCGGGGAATGAAAGGGCGGACCAAGCAGCCAATGAAGCGTGTTGTGATCCTCTAGTATTTCGGTGTGCTATCCGCCTGCATGCTATCACCTCTCTGTTGGGGTACAAAGTCATGTGTCGATGGGAAGACGAGTGGCTGGCAGTGACCAATAACAAGCTCTGTGTCATCAAGCTCATAACTTGGTCATGGAGTATTTCCTTCCAGCAATGTCAGTGGGATGAGGTCCTCCTTAGTCACCTTCGTATAGCCCACAGCCATATAACACGTGGATTCTTATTCAGGTGAGAGGACCCTCCAGTGTTTGGTGCTTGTGGCATCCAGATCATGGTGCAACACATTTTATTGGACTCCATTTTACTTGCCGACCAACGGACTGCAGCGAATTTGCCGGTGGGTCTGCCATCTATTTTACGTAATGATCAAACAAATGTGGTTAAGGTTTTAAAGTTTTGTGAACTGTCCAACATTTTTAGCAAGATTTTAGGGAGATGTTCTTAATGTGTCAAAGGGTGGCTGGCTCACCCTAGTTTTTTGTAAGTGGTCAGCGAGTCATATTTCCCTGTGCTTTTCTTTTAGTTCTTCTGTGTTTTGTTTTCTCTGTGTTTTAACTTCTTGATTAGCTCTCTTCCCTCCTAACTGGTTTTAGTGTGTGTGACAGTGCATGAGATGCAGAGTGACTGTGTGGTCATTTTGAGTGCATGCGTGTACAACACTTTTAGTTCATCTCCACATTTGTTTGTTTTCATAAGTGTAAGGGCACTGGTGACCTCACTGTTGGGTGCCCATCGGATCCAAACACATACACTACTCCACTGTGGCTTCTGGTCTGCCTCCATGGCTTGTGTGGCGCAGTGGTTAGCACACTGGGCTCGCATTCAGGAGGACGACGGTTCAATCCCACGTCCGGCTGTCCTGATTTAGGTTTTCTGTGATTTCCCTAAATCGCTCCAGGCAAATGCTGGGATGGTTCCTTTGAAAGGGCATGGCTGACATCCTTCCTCATCCTTCCCTAATCCGATGAGACCGATGACCTCACTGTCTGGTCTCCTCCCCCAAACAACCCAACCCCTCCATGGCTTGTGCCCCAACCTTGGCTGTATCTCGGAGTATTGTTTGGTCCAAAAGATTCCACTGAATTCACAATTTTTTGCCACCGGTTCTTGACTGTCCTTGAGACGTCGATGGAAAACAGGGTTTGCATATGTACATGCACGCTGCAGTGAACTCCTCTCTCTGCCAAATCATAGGGTTGTATTCAGTGCTGAATTGATGGCCATTAAACTAGCCCTTAGCCGTGTTCGTTCATGCACTGGCAAGAGTATCCTAATCTGTAGTGGCTCCGTTAGCAGCCTTCAGGCTGTTGCCCAATGCTACTCTCCTCACCCACAGGTTACAGCTATCCAGGATATTGTCTCTGACCTTCATGAAACTGGATGGTCAGTCATTTTCATTTGGCTCCCAGTTATGTTGGGATTTTGGGAAATGAATGAGCTGACTGGTTGGCAAAGTTGGCCACCAGGATGCCGATTGTAGAAATGGGAGTCCCAGAGCTGGACGTTCAGTCATTTATACGCCATAGATTGTTGGAAGTCTGAAACTCAGAATGGACAATTAAGGAGACCACAGCCATGTGGCATTCTTTCATGTGTGCTTCTTGCAGGGAGTCCATCGTCTGCTGTCGACTCCACATTGGCCACACTTGGCTGACATGACGATCCCCCTCACTGCCAATGCGGAGCCCATCTGACGGGGCCCCACTGACTCATAGACTGCCCTAATTTGGCTGCTTTGAGGTGACATCTTAATCCTCCAGACACACAACCTCTGGTGCTAGCAGACAACACCAAAGTGGCTGACCTGGCATTACATTTTGCCCACATAGGTGGTTTCTATTCATCCCTGTAAGGTAGGGCTTTTTGGCTGCCTTGACCGCCAGAGAGGGGCTGGTGGGGCACCCTTTTCTTGCCTCCCCCCCTCCTCCTCCCCCTTTCCCAGGGGTCTGTTGGCGGCCCTTGCTTGGTGTCCCAGCCTGGACTACCCTTCCCACCTTTTTATTCTCTGTATTCTTTTTCATTTCTCAGTTTTACTGGTTTGTCTTGACTGATCTTTTGACAACTTGCCTACTCAGTCTTTTTTGTGAGCTGTTATGTGTGTTTTTAAGTATTGTATTAGTTACACTGAGGCTTTTCAGGATTTGCCTTTTGCCTCCTTCCTGTGACGGCCACGCCTGGTTTGCCACTTAATGGATGAAGGGACTGATGTCCTTGCAGTTTAGACCCTTTCACGGGAATAGCCAGCAGCAGTTGCTTCTACCTGCTTTTGTATAGCTTGTGACTCCTTTCACATCCCTGAAGGCTCATCTTCATGATAGGATTCACACAACACTATGTATGTATGAATGAATGAATGAATGAATGATGAATGAATGAATGACTAGATAGAGTATAAGCACAACAAACAAAAACAAGTCACTCCAATCACCACCACCACCCCAGGAGACAGCATGCTAATGCCTTTTAACATAGCATCTAGTCCTGATGAGGATCCTAATTCAAAGAGGTTGAAAATCAACTATTTTTTTCAGGTATGCGTTTGTTGATTATCAGATCCCATAGTGCTACAAATTTGAAGGGTTGTTGATTGTTACTTTCCACCTGCTGATCCAAGTAGTCTCAGACAGTGCTCTATTTTTAAAATAAAGTTTGGAGGCACTCCATACTAGAGATAATGGAGTGACAATTACTGAAGCTTCCAATAAAGGTCATGTTTTTAACTATTGAAGTACATTATAATTAACATTACCTAGCACTATAACAATTTCCAAATTGATATCAGTTCATTGCTGCTTTAGACTTCCTGCCTTCTTGCTTTACTCTTGGCATCAGTAGCAAGATGTGTGCCTTTCATAATCCAAGAGCGTACATAACCCATAGATTGAAACAACTGCAGTGGAGGACCAACCAATTTGACAGATACCAGATTGTTGGTGGTAGAAAGATGGAATGAAGCTCTTGTAGGTGTAATGATGAGATTCATTTGTGAAAATTCTTGTTCACATTAATTAGTAGATATGGGAATACATTTCAGTGTGTTGAGAAGAGAAAAGATGGATGTTCACATTTTCTTCTCCATCAAATAGTCCTTGAATCCTCTAAGTGTACCTGTCTCTGGAAGACCAAAATGACTACATAAGGTTTTTATATTTGTCTTACCATATGTTGTTCCAGGATTTTCAGGCCAAGTCAATGATTCCAACACTTGCGCACATTCAGAGGTAGCAGTATCTTCTGTCTGCATAAGATGATACTCCATCTGCTGTTGTAAACAGTATAATTTGAATAACATCAGGGAGAGGCTATAACCCTGTTTCACTTCCTTCTTAACTACTGTTTTCCTTTCATGTTGTTCTATTCATACAACTGAAGTCTGGTTTCTGTACAAGTTGTAGATAAGCTTTCACTCCCGTATTTTATCTCTGCTACCATCAGAATTTCAGGAAGTGTAGTTCATCCATCATTGACAAAAACTTTCTCAAATCTGCAAATGCTATAGACATAGGTTTGCCTTTCTTCGACTTACCTCGTAGACTAAGTTGTGAAGTCAGTGTTGCCTTGTGTGTTCTTTCATTTCTCCAGAACCCAAACTGATCTTCCTGAGGTCAGCTTCTACCAGTTTGCTCATTCTGTCAGCATCTGCTGTCTTTGGAATGGTTAGTTAGTCAAATGTTCCATCATTACATTCTTATTGAATGAATCCCGAGAGTATTTTGCCTGTCTCATAAAGTTTCTGTGTTTGAATGATCCACTGAGCTATGGTAGTGAGAGTGATGCTCCTGGTAGGGCCACCCATAGCACACCGGTCAGTTAGTGAGACTTCAGACACAGTGTAGTCCCCCTAGGGGCTGCCTTCATGGGAGCATGTGGAGTGGCAGCCACATCATGTGGAGTGGCAGCCACATGGACCCTTCGCTAAGTGTGACCTTACTTCCACTTGTATCAGGCTTCTGTTTTGTTTCCTATCAGCTTTCCATGGCCAACTCTTATTTTGTTCTGACACCAGGTTTGGAGGTGTGAGGATGTCTTTCATTTTTCCATTTTATATCCAAATGGGGCACCTACCTATGGAAGGTAACAGTAGGAACCTGATGCCGTATAGGAAGAGGAGGTATCCTCAATGGGTAAAGGACCATCCCTTACATAAAAGTCAGCCACCCAATGGTCTGTGAAAGGGAGCAAAGGTAATGCACAGGGATGACTTCTGTGCCATGAAAATGTCGAGCACATGTGGAAACAGGACTACCTCTATGATGATGACCAAGCAACAGACACTGACTGGTCAAAGAATGGCTACTTGGAATGTACTGAGTCATAATAGAGCAGAGGTGTTCATAAACTTGAAAGTCCGACTGAAAAAGTACCAAATAGGATTAGCAACATTAAAGAAGATTAGGTGGAAGGAGACCTGTACATTGGATTTTGGTGACTACAGAATGTTTTGCTACAGCAGTGGTACAGCTAATCTACACTCCTGAAAATGGAAAAAAGAACACATTGACACCGGTGTGTCAGACCCACCATACTTGCTCCGGACACTGCGAGAGGGCTGTACAAGCAATGATCACACGCACGGCACAGCGGACACACCAGGAACCGCGGTGTTGGCCGTCGAATGGCGCTAGCTGCTCAGCATTTGTGCACCGCCGCCGTCAGTGTCAGCCAGTTTGCCGTGGCATACGAAGCTCCATCGCAGTCTTTAACACTGGTAGCATGCCGCGACAGCGTGGACGTGAACCGTATGTGCAGTTGACGGTCCCGCACACCGTTAGACCATCTTCCGCTCACGCCCCAACATCGTGCAGCCCGCCTCCAGTGGTGTCGCGACAGGCGTGAATGGAGGGACGAATGGAGACGTGTCGTCTTCAGCGATGAGAGTCGCTTCTGCCTTGGTGCCAATGATGGTCGTATGCGTGTTTGGCGCCGTGCAGGTGAGCACCACAATCAGGACTGCATACGACCGAGGCACACAGGGCCAACACCCGGCATCATGGTGTGGGGAGCGATCTCCTACACTGGCCGTACACCACTGGTGATCGTCGAGGGGACACTGAATAGTGCACGGTACATCCAAACTGTCATCGGACCCATCGTTCTACCATTCCTAGACCGGCAAGGGAACTTGCTGTTCCAACAGGACAATGCACGTCCGCATGTATCCCGTGCCACCCAACGTGCTCTAGAAGGTGTAAGTCAACTACCCTGGCCAGCAAGATCTCCGGATCTGTCCCCCATTGAGCATGTTTGGGACTGGATGAAGCGTCGTCTCACGCGATCTGCACGTCCAGCACGAACGCTGGTCCAACTGAGGCGCCAGGTGGAAATGGCATGGCAAGCCGTTCCACAGGACTACATCCAGCATCTCTACGATCGTCTCCATGGGAGAATAGCAGCCTGCATTGCTGCGAAAGGTGGATATACACTGTACTAGTGCCGACATTGTGCATGCTCTGTTGCCTGTGTCTATGTGCCTGTGGTTCTGTCAGTGTGATCATGTGATGTATCTGACCCCAGGAATGTGTCAATAAAGTTTCCCCTTCCTGGGACAATGAATTCACGGTGTTCTTATTTCAATTTCCAGGAGTGTATGTAACCAGTTTCCTGGTATACAGGGCTTACAAGTTGGCAAAATCAAATTTTATGGCCGTAAACAGTGGGATGTGCATACTGTGAATAAAAATGAAAGTCTTCAATTTTCTAAACTAAATCATGAAGTCAGTGTTGCGTCATGTGTTCCAACATTTCTCCAGAACCTGAACTGGTCAGCTTCTACCACTTTTCTCATTCTATCAGTGTCTGCTGTCTTTTGAATAGTTAAAATCAAACTTTGGAAAATCCAGGATGGAATGTAACACTATTTTGAAAAGGGTTGTTGCTACTCACCATATAGCAGAGATGCTGAGTCTCAGATAGGCACTACAAAAAGATTGTCAGAACGTGAGCTTTTGGGCAACAGTGCCCTCATCAAAAATAGACAAAATACACACACACACACACACACACACACACACACACACGCCTAAACGCAACTCTCACACACGTGACCGCAGTCTCCAGCTGCCGAGGCCAGACCAGCAGCCAGAGATTGTGTTCATATGTGTGTGTGAGTTGCATTTGCAAGGCCTTGATGGCCAAAAGCTCACGTTCTGACAGTCTTTTTGTTGTGCCTTTGGAATAGTTAGTTAATTTCATTTTCCAGTATTATGATCTTATTGAATGAAGCCTGAGTGTATTTTAATTGGCACTTATGCACCAACAAAGAAAGTATATGATGAAGCCTAAGAAACCTTTTATGAATAGCATGAAGTTACATACGATGCGATATTGAAAATGGTGTGAAAGTGATTCTAGGAGATATGAATGCTGAGGTGGGAAAGTACATTCTAAATGAGGAGTGTAATGACAATATACTGAGGCTGGTTGAATTTGCTGTAAGCAAAAACCGTATTGTAAATGGCAACGTATCTCAACAAAAGAATATCCATAAATGAATGTGGAGATCTCCAGATGGAGACACTGTCAACCAGATAGATAATGTACTTACCCAAAGAAGACATGGCTCAGGTCTTAAGGTGTGGAGGTGGGCTGATGTAGATTCCGACTACTATATTGTGATTGTCAAGTATAAGCAGAGAATATAAAAAAATCTTTAATCATGAAGAAGTGGATAAGAAGTATAATGTAGACCCAATCATCGCCAATGAGAAGGAAAAGGCAGAATTTCAAAGAGAAATGGATGAAGGGATGAGAGTGATATTCATTGAAGAGCAAGCTAGGCCTGAAGAGCAGTGGCAACTAATGGAAAGAAGAATACAGCAGGTGATGGGAGTCAAGCTGGAACTGGAAAACAGAGTAAGACAAAGTGAGTGGCATGATCATAACCATGAGAAGGGCTATTGAGGAACAAAATAGCGCAAGGAAGAAGATGCTCTAGTGATGTACACTGGCTAGACAAAATTATGAAGAAATGATACGGAAAGCAAAAATTATTTGCAGAAGGAAAAAGAGTGAATTTGAGAAGAATGGATTGAAATGCACAAAGAAATGTAGAAGTGAAAAGGATGTTAGAAAAATGTTTAAGGGAATAAAAGAGAGAAAACAGGGATTGCAGCCCTGGTCAATGATATACAGGGATAAAAAAGGGAAGTTGAATGGTGATGAAACTAAAACCATAGAAAAATGGAAAGTATATTTTAAAGAATTATTGATATCTAGGGAAATTCAGGAATTTGAAGAAGAGGAGCAGGTGGAGCAAGCTGGTGGCAGTGATGATGTAGAGGAACCAATGTTTGAAGAAGTGATTGTAGCTGTTAAGGAGATGAGAAACTACAAAGCTGTAGGGAAGATAAGATACCAAGTGAAATTTTCAGATATAGTGACATAGAGATAAAGAAAATGCGTGAAGTGGGTTCAGAAAATATAGAGAAGTGGAAAAAATGAGAAGGATGATAGAACAAATTCCATTAACCATAGAGGAATAGCTCAGGTGCATGCTGCCTTCAAATTACTGGCTAAGATACTGAACAAGAAACTACGACCATATGAAGAAGCCATGATTGGGGAATACCAGTGTGGTTTCAGGAAGGAAAGAGCAACAATAGATCAGATGTTGGCCCCTTAGATTAATAATAGAAAAGTGTTATGAGTACAGTATAATGGTTCTCAATTGTATGTGGATTTTGCAACAGTTTATATCGGTGCCAGCAGAAATGGTCATTTCAAGTTGTTACAGAAGCGGAGGATACCTCAGAAGCTAATAGCAAATATTCCAATCTTTCAAGAATTTAAGCAAGGAAAGTCTGGATCACTGATGTACATAACTTGGCTCTGGAGGCTGTCATGCAAAAGCTGCCAAGCTAAACATGTGGTACTATTTTCATCACGACGATTCAGAATATGACATTTGCAGATGACATAAGGAAATAGAGAATATTTGCTGGAAAAATATATAGTTTTGGAATACGAAGCAGCTGCACTTGGCTTGGTCATAAGTAAGGAAATTACAAAGTATACAATCAGCATCAGTAACAAATCAAGGGGGAGAGGTGTTTAGCAGTTTGAGGGGTTGGAAAGAGTAAATCAGTTTAAGCATTTGAGAGGAATGATTATGGAAGATAATGTGGTACCAACAGTGATAAAGGCAAGACTAGCTGCAGGTAACAGGTGCTATTACAGCTTCCTTAATGTGTTGCGATCCCCCAACATTTCAAGTCAGCTGAAGATGACAGTTTATAAAAAAATTATAAAACCATTTGTTACGTGTGGGTCCAAAAAGTGGACAGGTAACACAACAGGGCAAAAATGCCCTTGAATGAATGAGAACACTAAGTAACGTGCAAGATATATGGGGCAGTGTATGAAAATGGTGCTAGTAGAATTAGTACTTATCCAGAATTGTATGAACTTTATAAGAGTCCATCAATCAATGTAGATGTGAAGGCACAAATGTTACAGTGGTTAGATCATGTGTAGAGGAGGGAAGACCAATGAGTGCCAAAGAATGTGATAACTGCAAAGCCAGAGGGTAGCCACTTAGTGGCGAGACTGAGATTGCGACGACTGGATGTATAGAACTAGAGAAGGCTGGAAAAGTCAAGAGAGGATTAGAGGAGACTGATGGTTGACAAGACCTGGGCCCTTTATGCACTGCAGTGCTGGAAAAGAGGGAGAGGAAGAAGAAGAAGAAGAAGAAGAAATGTTACAACCCTGTTTCACTCCCTTCTTAACTACTGCTTTTCTTTCATGTTGTTCAGTTCTTACAGCCACAGTTTGGTTTTTGTACAAGTTGTAAATAAACTTTCACTCCCTGTATTTTATCCCTCTTACCATCAGAATTTCAAGGAGTATAGATCAGTCATTATTGGCAAAAGCTTTCTCAAACCTGTGAATGGTGTAAACATAGGTTTGCCTTTCTTGAACCTATCTTCTAAACTAAGTCGTGAAGTCAGTGTCGCCTCGCATGTTCCTACGGTCCTCCAGAACCCAAACTGATCTTTCCCGAGGTCAGCTTCTACCAGTTTTCTCATTCTGTCAGCATCTGCTGTCTTTGGAATATTTTGCTAGTTAGTTTGTTTGTTTCGTGTTCCATTATTAAGCTTTTATTGAATGAACCCTGAGGATATTTTGCCTGTATGTGTCTTGGACCAAGCACTGAAGGAACCAGAGGGATATTTATTTGTAAAGGGAATTGGGAGTGAGCTCAGGGAGAAGAAATAAAATAGATATGACAGGGACATGGCTTAGCCACAGCTTAGGGTATTTTCAGAATGAATTTTCACTCTGCAGTGGAGTGTCCACTGATTTTCAAAGAGCTGTTCAGGTTACTACACTCAGACAGACATGCTAAGCTATCTATATAGCTGTGGAGTCTGTTTCTTCATGAGATATGGACCACAGACATTCAGATATTTTTTTATTTTTAATACACAGATGTCTGATTACATTAAGGGAATGCTATATACTCACTGAAATTAAGTAAAAACAGAGAAAGGGTGACTTTAATTTGCTGCAGTCAAAAGATATGCATCAACTTATTTCATGCAAGAATATTGAAATGTCATATGTGTTTCTCACAGTACAGCTCCAGCCTCTCATATTTCAAAATGTGTTCTATATCACTGTTCCAATTCAGCAGAGATCCTATGTCTATCACACTTATAAACAACATTAGAGACCATGTAGCTAATCATACACTCCTTGGCAAATAACATTCCAGTGGTTGCCACCAACATGACAGGTTTCACGTCTAAGGAACTATTTCCATTGCATTCAACCATGAGTAGATGGAAAAACAACTTCCAGGCTGTACTTTGAAATAATACACTAATTTTCCCTTACAGTGGCCTGCATTACCGCACCCTTTTCTTACACTGAACAGTTTCAGGTTCAGAATATCCTTTTGGACGGTTTTGTATATTTTTACCATTGTTATTGTTGTTGAGAAGGATTCTGTGATTCAGAACTCAGTATACAGTGTCAAAAACCCAGTGATATTTCACAATGTCTTTATTTGAAGGGGACTTCTACTATAGTTAATGTTTGTTTGAAAGTGCCACAGGTCAGTGTCCTTTCACAAAAATTGGTTAGACAAACTGCCATTTGTAAAAATTACATACCAAGAAGGATGCTTGTTACTGAAATGGACTTTACACAATGGATTAGAGTCTTGAAAATATCCAGAATTACAGAACTGTGAGCCTACAAGATCTGTGACTGTGAATTTAGTGTGATGTAAATATTCACACACTTCAAACAGCATGTTTAAATATCTCAGCATTAATTCAAGGACTACGTGGATATATTCCTCAGGAGTCTCCCATGGTGCAGTCTGTTTACAAATTACATAAAGCATAAATATAGGTTGAAGGATGGCTGCAACAAACAAATTGCGCACTAACCATCTCACATATATTTGAAGACGTGAAATGTCAGGAAAATTGCATCATTTCAGAAAATCACTGGCACTCCATCATTGCTAAATGAGGACATGTACCAAATTTGCTGCTTGTGGTTGCCGTGTTGCCCACCCGGGGGATTTGGGATGGGGGGGGGGGGGTGGGAGAGGGGGGGGGGCGGTGACGTGATATGATATGAGTTATTTGAATGAATGCAGTGTTTCAGGCTCTTAAAATCTGTTGCTGTTGGATTGGCCTCAATATGTAGGAGTCAATATTTCATGTTGTATCTAATGGTACCACAAATTGTCTCGCATAGTACATCCACTGGTTCCAAATATGCATCAAGCCTCATATGAGCTAAAAACCATTTCCTAGGGACCAGTCATTCTGTTCTGTTTGAACTTACTCAGTTGTTGATATTGCAGATGATTCACTGATTGAGTTTGGTGTAACAGTGACCTTCTTGGCTATACAAAAGAAGAGTAGGGTCAGCTACTAGGTCCATTTGTGTATAATTTCTTTCCAGTCTTGATCACTTTTTACTGGTGCAGTCCTGTGCAGACATGCCAACTTCTGATTCTTGTGAGGTATTCTTTCTGGGTGTTGAAACTTTTATAAATGTAGCATATCACCCACAATTACTAATAAGGTCTAAATTAAATTAAAAGAACTTTCATTTCTGTGCTGCTTGAGTATGTTTTTGTGTTACATTTCACCTGTCATAGTGAAACTCCTTGCAGTCGTGTAGAGACTCTGATGAGATTTTGAGACAGCTGAAAATTTTTATGCATTTGTGAATGTTTTACAGCAAATCTGATAGTATTTTTTGTGAGGGGCCTTAGTAAATATTAGTGTGTCACTAGTTTGGATACTAGTGTCTATGAGGTCATGCAAAATGATATGTTGTAGTCTTCACATATAGCAAAGGTGCCCAAAGTATTTGAACTGTGCCCTGTGTACCATGTGCTTTGCATTACTTAATAAGACTATAAGGTTGTTGCATGTGACTGGATATTCTTTAGGGTCCAAACATGATAACCACACTAATATTGGCTTTGCTTTAATGTCTTTCCAACAAAGTACATGTACACAACAAATAAAATTATTTGTGCTATCAGAATTAGCTTTTTCCTAAAACAGTGACAATAAAGTAGGCGTCATATTGCTGAGTGTGGATGCCTATCGTATCTAGGTAAGTGAAGTGAAGTGGTGAAATTTCATCTTCAGTCCAGCACTGTGATTCCTTGTGATGTGGAGAAATGGCTTTTTGCTTATGTGGACAATTCTGTGAAAACTTTTATAGTTTAATCTAATTTATACTGCCATCTGAAAATCTGTTGCCATAATTTGTTATGGCAAAATAAATCACTATGCTGGGGAAACATTGACTGGTTGCTGTTAATTTCTGATCACCTCAAAGTAAATGTAACCCCAGCATCACTATGACTTTGATCTTTACTGAAGTTGCAATCTTGTTGGTACCAGAGCAAGAACAAGATGGAAAATTTCCCATAAAAGTGCAACCAAATTTACTGTATATATGATTTTTATTGTTTATTCACTTTAATCATTTGGTACAAATGTTTTTGCAGAAAGAAATTGATTGAAGGTTCTCGTGGCATTCTGCAAGGTACATCAGCTCTCTTGCTGTGTTTTGATGAATCAGAGGTTCGCAAGATCATTAGAGAATGCAAGAGAGTGCTGGATTATCTGGCTGTAGCAGAAGTCATTGAGACAATGGAGGATTTAGTGCAATTCTTAAAAGATTTGAGCCCCTGCCTTAGCAAGGTGAGTCAGTTGGTATGCAAGTACGTCAGATTTGTTACCCTTTCATATGTGATGCACCAAAGCCAAATATTGTTCTGTCATTAGCTGGCACAAATGCTTACATTTACATTGTTACTAATCCCAAAACTAAACAGGGAAGTATAAATTAGAATGAAACCTATGTTAAACAAATTCTGTTGCCTTATTATTATTGTTGTAACTACTACTTTCATCCATAATCATTTCTGGAACATTCAAGGCATTATTCCGCAAGGACCCCACTGTTATTTGTTGATGAATTAGAGGTTCATATGATGGGTAAAATGTGTAGATTGTGTGGGAAAAGTATGGAAATAGGTGTCTTGTAACTTAACAAAAAAACCAGCTTTGACAACATAAGAAATAATTCACAAGTTTATGTATAGTGTGGCTACAATTAAACTTTCTCTACTTGAGCCATTGAAGATGGAAAACTGTTTACCATATCGGCACCCAACTTTATAGGAATGATCTTCATACTGTGCACTGCAGGATTTGCATTATTAGTGTTAGTGTCGTTACTTGCTGTTAGGCACTGGTACTGGTATGACAACATAGTGCTGAAACACAAGCACCAGTGTGCATTACAGTTGCAGTCAGTCAACATGGGTTTGGAGATGCTGAGCAGGGCTTTACTCATAAAGCTGTTTTATCAAAACAACAGCAACAGTAATGCCACTCTTCACAAGTATCAACACACTAAAGAAACAAGGAGAGGTCTTCTTTCTGGACTGGGGTTGAAGAATGTGATTTGGAAGTTTGAATTAACTGATGATTTGAGAATTGCTCCTGGGCGTGGCTGATGACCAATTGTGCCACAAATTATTGAAGAAGTTACTGTTGTCATGGCTGAGAATGCTGGACACAATGTGTAATCTTCAAGCAGTGCATGAGCTGTGTTAACCCTGTGGCGCATAAGGTCCACTACAGTGGACAGCTATTAATGGTCGCTTCTTTGGCATTTACAATCAGTCCTGAGGCTGCAAATGCACACAGTTCATTGGAGTCAGCACTCCCTTCCGGTGTTTTGTCCTTCATGCATTTGCAGCCTCATGACTGATTGAACACGCCAGAAAATTGACCATTATAAGTTGTCCACTGCAGTGAAATTCATGCACCACAGGGTTAAGACAACTGAACTTCCCATGGTCCACCATTCAAAAAGTGCCATCAATAATTGTGAAATGGTATCTCCAGTGCTGTTACAGGCTGTTGTGGATGCATATGGTCATCACATTGAGCAGCATTTGTGAGCTAGAATCTAAACATGCTACACAGTTTCTAAATGTTACCCTTTCTCACGTGGAAATTAAAGTGTTTCTTTCAATTGTTTATTCATTATTTCTCTTCCAGATGTCCTTTCAAATGTTTCATTGCCCTACACTCACTCGTTTTTAATAGGCCCTCTCAAGTAGTGAAAGTTTAATTATAACCGCACTGTATTGTCGTTTGTAGACATTGTATTATCATAAACAAAACATAAAAAAAATGAATAAATTTTTGCTGCTATATGACCTTCAGCAACAAAATAAACAATCAAATATAGAGAGTAATAAAAAGCCCCATGCATCCAATACGAGTATTTTGTGAAGCTTGCTGTGAGTGGGTGTGAACATCTTAGCTCCAAATAAAACCAGCTTTGAAAGTATCCCAGACAAATGGCTTTCAAAATTGTTCTACCTGTGTACTGAGTTTAGTTATATTGGCTGTTGACAAAATCCTGTGTCTTCAGTTAGTGAGATGTACAGTATGCACACATTCCATTACACAGCAGATGCTGCCAAAGTTTGAAGGCAGACAGTAGCATACTGTCATCAATACTCTGCTTTTGTCAGTGGAACACTATGTTTTGGAGTCTTGACAAATTCGACACTTCCATGTTGGTCAGTTCCTCTCCTTAACATCATAAAACAGCCAGCAAGAAAACTCGGAGAAGCCAGCAACTGCTGACACTGAATCCTTTGCAAAACTAGTTATCAGATTATCCATTGGCTACTGCCCAAAAAATGGCTATGTATTTGGGATAGTTCAAGCTGCTCCAGACAGACTGTCCAGGGTTCCAAGAGGAGCTACAGTCAGTATAAATGCAGCAGTATGAAAGGACTTTTCCAGGGCTTGAAGAGGAGCTATTGACCAGATAGACATGGATGTATCAGGAGATATCTGGGCCTTGGAGTGAAGCCACTGACCAAGGAGACACAGAAATATTAGGAAAAATTGCCTTGTAGATTCTCAGAGTAATCAACCAGCAGGAATTAACTGGCTAGCTGGTGAACACTTTGTACAAATTCTGGGGTCTCCAATGGAACCACTATAATCACTGCTGACTAAGCCTTGCATATACATTCAACAACAGTTGTGACCTCAGAAGCTGTGCTTGTGCCTGACTCTTCCAGATATTTAATATTGTACCTTAACACTGCATTTCTGGAAAAGAGGAATTAACATCTAAAATTGGTTTAAGTGTTATGAAGTCTTTAAAGGTATTTGTCTGCAATGTAGCCTTGTATGAAAATGAAACACAGAAAATAAATAGTTCAGATAAGAAGAGAATAGAAGCTTCACAAATGTGGTGTTATAAAAGAATGCTGAAGATTAAATGTGTAAATTGCATAAATAATTAGGAGAGGCACTGAATTTTGGGGAGAAAATAAATTTATGGCACAGAATGACTAAAAGAAGGGATCAGTTGATAGGACATATTTTGACGTTATAAAGGAATCGTCAGTTTGGTAATGGAAGGAAGTGTAAGGGGGTCAAAATTCTTGGGGGAGACTGAGGCTTGAATACATTAAGAAGGTTCAAATGAATGTATGTTGTGGTAGTTATGCAGAGGTGAAGAGGCTTGCACAGGATAGACTAACATGAATAGCTGCAGCAAACCAATCTTTGGACTGAAAGCAAAAGCAACAACAACAATAGTCACCATACCAATGCCTTACAACAGAACTAGCCCTCAGAATCCTGTCCACTACATGTACACTATATGATCAGAAGTATCCGGACACCTGGCTGAAAATGACTTAAAAGTTTGTGGTGCCCTCCATTAGTAACGCTGGAATTCAGTATGGTGTTGGCCCACCCGTAGCCTTGATGACAGCTTCCACTCTCACAGGCATTCATTCAATCAGGTGCTGGAAGGTTTCATGAATTGCAGCCCATTTTTCACAGAGTGCTGCACTGAGGAGAGGTATCAATGCCAGTCAGTGAGGCCTGGCACGAAGTCGGCATTCCAAAACATCCCAGAGGTGTTCTGTAGGATTCAGGTGAAGACTCTGTGTAGGCCAGTCCATTACAAGAATGTTGTTGTTGTGTAACCGCTACCCCACAGGCCGTGCATTATGAACAGATGCTCGATCATGTTGAAAGATGCATTCCCCATCCCCGAATTGCTCTTCAACAGTGGGAAGCAAGAAGTTGCTTAAAACATCAATAATGTAGGCCTCTGCTGTGATAGTGCCACACAACACAACAAGGGGTGCAAGCACCCTCCTGGAAAAACACAACCACACCATAACACCACCACCTCCGAATTTTACTGTTGGTACTACACACGTTGGCAGATGACATTCACCGGACATTCTTCATACCCGAACTTTTTCTGATATAAATGCATGATCCTCCACCGCTTAAAGCAGTTATGCAGTAAGAGTTTGCCCTTTAATACAATGATAACACTACATGTTGGATTTCTGTCTCTCTACACCAGTGATAAGTAACACAAACTACTGTGCAGTTCAAAGATTGGAGCCCAACTTCTAATAGTTCTGTTGTATTTTTTATTGATTGCATGCTTTGATGGAGGATTGTTAAGTCTGTGGAATGCCCCATGTTAATCTTTCCAGTTGTTTGTTTTTCTTTGTGACATCTGGTATGTGTGTTATTTGGAGTGTTAAAATACAGATAAATAACATATTAATGTGGTTTCTGCTCAGGTTTCTCGTGAGGTTGGTGGTCGAGAGAAAGAGTTAACTCATCAGGTGCATCGTGAAATCCTCATAAGATGCTTGGATCAAGTTAAGACGCTTGCACCAATTCTTATATGTAGTATGAAGATATTCATTCATATCATTGCACAGGGTAAGTAGTCTTCTCTTGTTTCAGAAACAAATTCTATGAATTTCTTGCTGTACATTTTGCAGGTGCTGGTAGCCTACCTGGTTATTCAGTTGACTGTATTGTATGTGTCTCTAGATTGCATTCTGTTATCTGGCCATTAATCTCCTGAAAGTTCAGTCTATATGTCAAGTCTAGGTTCACTAAGTGAGTTCAGCAGTTTGAAACTGTGCTGTACTTTCAAATAGAAAAGTCACAAAAACCTGTGACTAAGTCAGTACTAAAAACACAAGTACACATTTATGATATACAGTTTGTGATATAAAAGTTACTGTTAATTCATCCTGTCACTTGCCAGTTCATTCATACGAAACACACTAACAAACAGTCAGTATTCGTATTGAACCAATAACCCTCTGGTAAGAAATCGAGACAAAGTCTGTTTACTGATAGTCAAATGTTAATACGGTATTTAATGATTCGTTCTGCTCACCAAAATGTTATCACATAGAGGAAGGTGTAAGCAGAGGAATGACGGACACTCACTTCACTTAACAAAGGTTTATTCAGCACTTGCACATACAAGAGCGCAGAGCGAACTAACTCTGGCCAGAACACATACGATATATATACAGCTGCAGAACATTCCAGTACAATGATTCTTGCCATTTGTGGATACTTCTAGAATGTACTCGAACCGAAGCTAGAAATTAAAATGTTTCAGTTCAGGTGAGTTTTGAACTCACGACCCTCCATGTAACAATCTAGTATCATAACCACTACCCTACGGTGACTGCGCTACTCGCCTTCTTGTGTGAAATTGCTCCCTCCTTAAGAGAACAGCGTCTTGGTGTTACGTCCTCCTAGTCTGGGAACGAGTCATCGGTCCTGCATACCCCGACTCCCAACGACTGATGTTTGCCCTGGCGGTGATCTTCTTAGAACTTCCCTTGTTGCTACGTTTTTCGTTACCTTTCTGCTTGTTGCCCGTCGCTGGAGCTATGAATTTACCCTGGGTTGCAGGACCATTATAGGGCTTCATTCTAAGGATGTGGACCGTATCTCTGATCTTCCATCGTCTTGTGTCGGGGTCGAAATCTTCAACTTCATAAGTAACATCAAACAAGCGTCTTACAACCTTGTTGTTGTTGTTGTGGTCTTCAGTCCTGAGACTGGTTTGATGCAGCTCTCCATGCTACTCTATCCTGTGCAAGCTTCTTCATCTCCCAGTACCTACTGCAATCTACATCCTTCTGAATCTGCTTAGTGTATTCATATCTTGGTCTCCCTCTACGATTTTTACCCTCCACACTGCCCTCCAATACTAAATTGGTGATCCCTTGATGCCTCAGAACATGTCCTACCAACCGATCCCATCTTCTGGTCAAGTTGTGCCACAAACTTCTCTTCTCCCCAATCCTGTTCAATACTTCCTCATTAGTTATGTGATCTACCCATCTAATCTTCAGCATTCTTCTGTAGCACCACATTTCGAATGCTTCTATTCTCTTCTTGTCCAAACTATTTATCGTCCATGTTTCACTTCCATACATGGCTACACTCCATACAAATACTTTCAGAAATGACTACCTGACACTTAAATCTATACTCGATGTTAACAAATTTCTCTTCTTCAGAAAAGCTTTCCTTGCCATTGCCAGTCTACATTTTATATCCTCTCTGCTTCGACCATCATCAGTTATTTTGCTCCCCAAATAGCAAAACTCCTTTACTACTTTAAGTGTCTCATTTCCTAATCTAATTCCCTCAGCATCACCCGACTTAATTCGACTACATTCCATTATCCTCGTTTTGCTTTTGTTGATGTTCATCTTATATCCTCCTTTCAAGACACTGTCCATTCCATTCAACTGCTCTTCCAAGTCCTTTGCTGTCTCTGACAGAATTACAATGTCATCGGCGAACCTCAAAGTTTTTATTTCTTCTCCATGGATTTTAATACCTACTCTGAATTTTTCTTTTGTTTCCTTTACTGCTTGCTCAATATACAGATTGAACAACATCGGGGAGAGGCTACAACCCTGTCTCACTCCCTTCCCAACCACTGCATCCCTTTCATGTCCTTCGACTCTTATAACTGCCATCTGGTTTCTGTACAAATTGTAAATAGCCTTTCGCTCCCTGTATTTTACCCCTGCCACCTTTAGAATTTGAAAGAGAGTATTCCAGTCAACATTGTCAAAAGCTTTCTCTAAGTCTACAAATGCTAGAAACGTAGGTTTGCCTTTCCTTAATCTTTCTTCTAAGATAAGTCGTAAGGTCAGTATTGCCTCACGTGTTCCAGTGTTTCTACGGAATCCAAACTGATCTTCCCCGAGGTTGGCTTCTACTAGTTTTTCCATTCGTCTGTAAAGAATTCGTGTTAGTATTTTGCAGCTGTGACTTATTAAATTGATAGTTCGGTAATTTTCACATCTGTCATCACCTGCTTTCTTTGGGATTGGAATTATTATATTCTTCTTGAAGTCTGAGGGTATTTCGCCTGTTTCATACATCTTGCTCACCAGATGGTAGAGTTTTGTCAGGACTGGCTCTCCCAAGGCCGTCAGTAGTTCCAATGCGATGTTGTCTACTCCGGGGGCCTTGTTTCGACTCAGGTCTTTCAGTGCTCTGTCAAACTCTTCACGCAGTATCGTATCTCCCATTTCATCTTCATCTACATCCTCTTCCATTTCCATAATATTGTCCTCAAGCACATCGCCCTTGTATAGACCCTCTATATACTCCTTCCACCTTTCTGCTTTCCCTTCTTTGTTTAGAACTGGGTTTCCATCTGAGCTCTTTATATTCATACAAGTGGCTCTCTTTTCTCCAAAGGTCTCTTTAATGTTCCTGTAGGTAGTATCTATCTTACCCCTAGTGAGATAAGCCTCTACATCCTTACATTTGTCCTCTAGCCATCCCTGCTTAGCCATTTTGCACTTCCTGTCGATCTCATTTTTGAGACGTTTGTATTCCTTTTTGCCTGCTTCATTTACAGCATTTTTATATTTTCTCCTTTCATCAATTAAATTCAATATTTCTTCTGTTACCCAAGGATTTCTACTAGCCCTTGTCTTTTTACCTACTTGATCCTCTGCTGCCTTCACTACTTCATCCCTCAAAGCTACCCATTCTTCTTCTACCGTATTTCTTTCCCCCATTCCTGTCAATTGCTCCCTTATGCTCTCCCTGAAACTCTGTACAACCTCTGGTTCTTTCAGTTTATCCAGGTCCCATCTCCTTAAATTCCCACCTTTTTGCAGTTTCTTCAGTTTTAATCTACAGGTCATAACCAATAGATTGTGGTCAGAGTCCACATCTGCCCCTGGAAATGTCTTACTATTTAAAACCTGGTTCCTAAATCTCTGTCTTACCATTATATAATCTATCTGATACCTTTTAGTATCTCCAGGGTTCTTCCATGTATACAACCTTCTTTCATGATTCTTAAACCAAGTGTTAGCTATGATTATGTTGTGCTCTGTGCAAAACTCTACCAGGCGGCTTCCTCTTTCATTTCTTAGCCCCAATCCATATTCACCGACTATGTTTCCTTCTCTCCCTTTTCCTACACTCGAATTCCAGTCACCCATGACTATTAAATTTTCGTCTCCCTTCACTATCTGAATAATTTCTTTTATTTCATCATACATTTCTTCAATTTCTTCGTCATCTGCAGAGCTAGTTGGCATATAAACTTGTACTACTGTAGTAGGTGTGGGGTTCGTATCTATCTTGGCCACAATAATGCATTCACTATGCTGTTTGTAGTAGCTTACCCGTACTCCTATTTTTTTTATTCATTATGAAACCTACTCCTGCATTACCCCTATTTGATTTTGTATTTATAACCCTGTATTCTCCTGACCAAATGTCTTGTTCCTCCTGCCACCGAACTTCAGTAATTCCCACTATATCTAACTTTAACCTATCCATTTCCCTTTTTAAATTTTCTAACCTACCTGCCCGATTAAGCGATCTGACATTCCACGCTCCGATCCGTAGAACGCCAGTTTTCTTTCTCCTGATAACGACATCCTCCTGAGTAGTCCCCGCCCGGAGATCCGAATGGGGGACTATTTTACCTCCGGAATATTTTACCCAAGAGGACGCCATCATAATTTAATCATACAGTAAAGCTGCATGCCCTCGGGAAAAATTACGGCTGTAGTTTCCCCTTGCTTTCAGCCGTTCGCAGTACCAGCACAGCAAGGCCGTTTTGGTTATTGTTACAAGGCCAGATCAGCCAATCATCCAGACTGTTGCCCTTGCAACTACTGAAAAGCCTGCTGCCCCTCTTCAGGAACCACACGTTTGTCTGGCCTCTCAACAGATACCCATCCGTTGTGGTTGCACCTACAGTACGGCTATCTGTATCGCTGAGGCACGCAAGCCTCCCCACCAACGGCAAGGTCCATGGTTCATGGGGGGGGCTTACAACCTTATAAGGTCCAAAGTAGCGCCTGAGAAGCTTCTCAGAGAGACGAATGTTCCGAACAGGAGTGAAGATCCAGATGAGGTCACCAGGCTGGTATACCTTCGGCGATGGTTTTCTTGAGCCTGCAGCATGTGGAGTCGAGCTAACTGCCGAGCTTCCTCAGCTTTGGTTAACACCTGGCCGATGTAGTTGTCGCCCACGTCATCAGGATGTAACGGAAACACAGTGTCCATTGTCATCATCGCCTCACGCCCATGCACCAGGAAAAATGGCGTAAATCTTGTGGTGTCTTGTTTGGCGGTGTTGTAGGCAAACATCACAAAAGGTAGCACCTCATCCCAGTTGCTCTGCTCAACATTGACAGCATGTCGGCCAAGGTCTTATTAAGGCATTCAGTAAGCCCGTTAGTTTGCGGATGGTAGACAGTCGTCATGTGATGAGTAATGTTGCACCAACGGTTTATCTCTGTTACAAGATTCAATTGGAAAACTTGCCCTCGATCTGTAATTAACGACCTTGGGGCACCATGTTTTAATACAATGTCTTCTACTATGAATTTGGCTACGTCGAATGCTTTGGCTGTTTTCACAGCTTTTGTAATGGCATAGCGCATCAGATAAGCAGTGCAAACAATAATCCATCTATTGCCACTAGCAGACATTGAAAATCATCCGAGGAGGTCAATCCCAACACACTGGAAAGGCGTTTCAGTTGGTGGAATTGGTATGAGTTGGCAAGGTGGTTTCTGAGGAACTGCCTTTCTCCTCTGGCACTCTCGATAGTGCGACACATAGTGACGGACACTCCTAAATAAACCTGGCCAGAAAAATCTGTTGCGGATCCTGTTGTATGTCTTAATAAATCCTAAATGTCTGGCCTCAGGAATTTCTGTAGAATATCTAAGCACGTGTGTTTAGGAATCACTGGTAGCCACCTCTTTCCAAATGGATCAAAGTTTTTCTTGCAAAGTAATCCATTAACTACCTTAAATTGCCCTTTCACATCCTCTGCTTGATTTAAGGCAAGCATAATTTGAGATATCTTGGCGTCCTCCTCCTGCTCAGCAGAGAGATCCTGGAGTGCAGCGAGACAGTCACTATCTTCATCAAAGTCCTGATGGGCTTGCACAGGGTTTGTTGAGAGACAGTTGGCATCTAGGTGTTTTCTTCCACTTTTGTACACTATGGTAAAGTCATACTCTTGAAGACATAGTGCCTACCTGGTGAGTCGTCCTGTTGGATCCTTAAGACCTGTCAACCAACAAAGTGAATGATGGTCTGTAACAACTGTGAATGGCCTTCCATAGAGATACTGTCGAACTTTGCACATGGCTCAGATCACAGCAAGATATTCCCTCTCTGTAGTTGAGTAGTTTCTCTTGGCTTTTGTAGGTGTGTGAGAAGCATAGGCTATAACCTTCTCTTTTCCATCCGAAATTTGCACCAGAACACCTCCAGTCCCATACCCACTGGCATCTGTGTGTAGTTCTGTAGGTGCTCTCTCATCATACAGACCAAGTACAGGGTCAGTCATCAGAGCTTTTCTCAGCACATCGAAAGAATCTTGTTGAGCACCATCCCAGATAGATTTAGCATCGCTTTTAACAACTCTTGGAGTGGCCTGGCTTTGATACAAAAATCTTCGATAAAACGACGGTAATAAGAACACAATCCAAGGAAGCTTCTCACATCCCAAATACTTTTAGGAATAGGAAATTCCGTTATAGCTCTCACCTTTTCTGGGTCTGGCCGTACATCTTTGTTCGACACAAGGTGCCCAAGTATTTTGATTTCTTTTGCTCCAATGAGACACTTTCTTGGATTAAGTTTCAGTCCGGCTTGTTGAAGACAATTAAGAACAGATCTCAGTCTTTTTATGTGTTCATCAAATGTCTCTGAGAGCACTATGATATCATCTAAATAACAAAGACACATCATCCACTTCAGGTGCTTTAGAAGATTATGCATCATTCGTTCAAAAGTTGCTGGTGCATTACACAAACCAAACGGTATTACCTTAAACTCATACAGGCGCTCAGGGGTGACGAATGCAGTTTTCTCATGATCAGCTTCATCTACTTCGGTTTGCCAGTGTCCCGAATACCTGTCCATGGTTGAGAAAAACGTAGCCCCCTTCAGACAATCTAATGTATCATCAGTTCGTGGAAGAGGGTAAATGTCATTTTTAGTTATTTTATTAGGCTTCCTGTAATCAACACAAAAGCGCCAACTGCCACCCTTCTTCCTGACGGAACCACTGGTGATGACCATGGGCTCTGCAAAGGCTGAATGATGTCATTCTTCATCATTTTCTCTATCTTGTCGTGAATTAGTTGACTTTCCGTTGCTGACACACAGTATGCTCTCTGGCTTATTGATTGATGGTCTCCAGTGCTAATCCTGTGCTTCACTGTCGATTTGACTAATTTGCTCTTCACCTGTGGATTGAAGCATTCAGAGAACTCTTGAACAATGGCAAGTAGCTTCTTCTCTTGTTCCTTTGTGAGATCTGGTGATACTTGATCTAGAAGATCTTGTCACTAATTTCACCCACAGACTCGGCATGGGAGTTGTCTATGACGCTCAGCTGTTCTGGAATTAACGGCTCAGCGTTTGCTATGCACATGCGTCTTGGAAGGATCTGCGGTTCTCGGTGACAGTTAACTATCCACAATTCACCAAATCCGTTCGTAAATGAGACGGCAGAGGCTGGGATCACAAAGTTATTCTTCAGTGGTATGCTTCTCTTACATTCCACCACCAGATACATGGGTTGATGCATGGCATGACACATGACAGTTACCTTTCTGGTGCTGGCTGCAAGAATGATTACATATTTCCCATTAGCCACCTTCAGCAGAGATGTTTTGTTGTCGACGAATATGGTTTTCTGCAACTGGGGACGGTACTTCTCCGAAATGACTGAATATGATGCTCCAGAGTCCACAAGAGCTTGGGCTGGTAGGCCATACATGAGGATATCGATGTAGTATCCAGCTAAGATCGGTCTGTTGTCTTCTGGCGCAGGCGTCATCAAATATCTGCTACCTTTCTCGACAATAGCGCACCACATATCCCGGTTGTCCGCAGTGGAAACATACTGGTTGGTTATCCTGGGACCTCCAGACATCAGTCTTCCTTGGTGCCCAAACAGGTTCCTCATGCGGCATTGTAGGAATGTAACTTCGCCTGGGTCTCGACTTTTTTACTGTTTTAAAGGGAAATGATGGACGAGAGATTGGGTTCAATGTCTGTTCCACTTCCTCCTTTATGACTTCTTGAAGTGTCTTGGTTTTTTGCTCACTGCGCAATCCAAGTCCCTTCTGAACGTCCTCTCTCACTATCTGATGAAGAACAGTTGTGAAATCAGTTTCTTCCTCTATCACAGACATCGATACTGTTATATCCACAGATTAATACATATCTGTGAACAAAAAATTTTTATTAGGTGGAGCAAGGCCACTGCTTAGTTTTACAAAAAGATAAACTTCCTTTGAAAACAAAAAGCTTCTTCTTCTGCCAAAATTTTATAACAAGCCAAAGAATTATGCCACCTTATTGAATTGAAATATTAGCAACTGAACTGAGTTTACGTTCCTTTGTCGGGTTTTCTCTCAACGCTTTCCGACGGATGCCGAGGAAGTAGACAGGCGCAGAGTCCGGGGTCGTTGGCCGGCGTAGCGAAGATGTGGCGCCTGGACGTTCCGGCTGCGTTGAAGGCTATTAGAGGCGACAGTCCACGGCGGGTCGAAAGACGCCTGCTTTCCTTTCTTCCGGCTATTTAACACGGCGGCTCCAGTCTTCCTCTGCTGATTCCGGAGTGATGATTGGCGGCTGTTGGTGATCCCTGATTGGCAGATGGTGATATCATGGTGTGACCATCCGCGCCGGAAAAAGGCTCGTGCGCATGCGTAGTTTGTGGCTGATTGAATGTTTGGCGGGAACGCCTCTAGTGCTGGCTGGCAGAATGCGCTGGTACTAAGTTTCAGGCGCTGCTTAACTCTGCCGCAGTAGCCGACCATTGCGTTTGTGTGGCTGTGCGCGCCACGGCAGATGCGGCATTTGGAAGACATTCAAACTTCTTGCATGTAATTCTTTTTTGATTCATTGTCTCAATATACTGGCACAATTTTATGAAGTTGTTTGCTGTCGAAACCCCCTTCAGGAGTAGGGCTTGATACGTGTCCTCAGCAACACCCTTCATGAGATGTGCAACCTTATCTTCCTCCTTCATTCCAGGATCCACTATTTTACACAGCTCCAAGACGTTTTGAATGTAGGATGCTGTCGTTTCCTTTGGACGCTGTGCCCTACACTTTAATTTATCTTCAGCCTTGCACTTCTGTCATTGTGTGTCGCTGAAATACTTGCGCAGTTCCACCTGGAATACTTCCCAGTTCACGAACTTCTCCTTGTTGCTCTCATACCATTGCTTGGCATTGCCCTCCAAGTAGAAAAATATGTTAGCCAAATACACGGTGTCATCCCATTTGTTAAATTTGGCTGTACACTCATATACCTTCAGCCACTTGTTTGGATCTTGGCCATCGTCACGAGAACCCGGAAGGATGTCTCATGTGGTGGCACACAGTTGCTGTCATCGTGATGTCCTCTTCGTCTTCTGTCTCTGATAGATTGCAATCTGTTGAATATGGCTCGAACTCGGGTTTCTCGCCACGTAAACGGCGGCTCTGTCGTGGCCTGATGGGAGCCACTGTGTCATCAATAATGTGCAGTATCACAGGTTCCAATACGCGGCGCTTCCACTAGGAGAATGTCAGGTAGAGGAAGGTGTAAGCAGAGGAATGATAAACACTTACTTCGCTTAACAAAGGTTTATTCAGCACTTGCACATACAAGAGCGCGGAGCAAACTGCCTCTGGCCAGAACACATACGGTATATATACAGTGACAGAACATTCCAGTACAATGATTCTTGCCATTTGTGGATACTTCTAGAATGTACTCGAACCAAAGATAGAACTTAAAATGTTTCGGTGCACGTGAGTTTTGAACTCTCGACTTTCCTGTCAACTATCTCACTGTTCCTCACCATAACACATTATGAAATCTAATCTGACTTGTATTTGTTCATTGCTGATTGATAAACTAGTGTGCATTGGCATAGAAACTTATAGTTGAACATATGCAAATGAAATATACCTTGAATATGAGAGGCACGTAGAATGAGTAATGTACCTTTGAATCAAGAGAAGTGAAAAGGCTTTCTGTGTATCAGAAAATGTTTTATTCATCCTTCTCAATTTGATTTTCTTTATGCATCAGTTATCTGGACTGATTCCTTTCCACAAGAGGGTTATTGAATTTTTTTTTTTTTACACAATAATAAGTTGTCATCAATGAAATGCTTCAGGTTTTCTCTTTTAAATCATCCTCAAATTTTGTTTCTACAGTATTCAAACCATGCTAACATTTCACAAAATTTTGTTCTTTTCACAAAATTCATAACACGAGTGTCTGCGTGGAGTCCAGAATGGAACCACCTCATAAAAATTACTTATAATTAGAACTGACAATAAGCATTTCTGAGTATTTAAGTGTTTCACAGTCTTACAGCTTTCTGTGTAATTTCCTTTCATTGATTGATATTGCATTAATTTGGTCCCTATAACTCATTATTTTTCTTGTCACAATCAGATACTTGTAAGATAAATAATATTAATCTTATAATAATTTTGACTTGGGAGGCACTAATACCAATTAACACCCAATTAATGAAAATATTGGAATTCCAACATATTGTTGAGAGTGGCCAGTTATAATGACTGCAATAACACAATTCATTATAATTTTTACAAAATATTCCATTTTAAACGTTATGTAAATATGGTAATGGAAAAAAGTTTAAGGAGCAAAGATAACTTATTAAATAGTTGGAGATGATGTCATTGTGCGCACACACACACACACACACACACACACACACACACACACACACACACGATTTCTGAGTGAGAATCCTACTGCATAATTTTTCCTTATGTACATAATGTAGATGGTACTAATTGTACCTTCTTTATGCAGTTGTGCTGAAATGGTAATCATTTACATATCCAAGCATGTAGTACATTCCATGCCAGTCTGATGTTTGTTGCATGCTACATTCAAGACTTTGCAGTTCTAGTGGCCAGCAGTGTATACCTGTATATACACAAAAATCAGAATAGATCAATATTCACTAAATAGAGGCAGCATTGAGCAGATATGAATAAAAGAACAATTTTTGGTAATCATTCTTTTCTACAGTTCCACACTACTTTTATTTGGCTGCTAGTGATCTTTCATTACATATTCAAAATTTCTTTGTAATTAAGTAAAACCTTCTTAAATCCATACACATGTTAATGATAGTGTATAATTAATGATTAAAGTATATAATTATGTTTTAAACATGATAATGAGATTAGCTCAGCAGTTGGACCGTGTAAACAACCTTTTATCTACAAAACACTCTACTTCATAAATTATACACATTTTTGGTAGCTGTCTACATTTTGCTGAGGAATATAATGCTTTTCCAGAATAATACCTAAATTCATTGGCAGTTGCTGTCATTTATCAATGTATTCCAGGTGGCAAAGGTGCTGAAGAAGCTGCTGAGAACCGTAATTATTTGGCACAACGAATGACAGATGAAATAAATGAGATTATTAGGGTACTACAGTTGACAACATATGATGAAGAAGAATGGGATGCTGATAACCTTACTGTAATGAAGAAAGCTCAGAATGCTATTGAAGGAAAAATACGTGCCGCTCATGACTGGCTTGAGGTAATTACTTTAGAAGCCATACTTTTTATAAATAAATGTTTATGTAATTCCAACATTTTGCAGGTAAAAGGACAAGCAACTCAAATTTGGTGGTTATTTGTTCTGCTTTATGTCACAGTTCTGTACAATTTCTTGGTGGTGACAAGTTTTTAACATTAATATTCATTCTCAGGCCATTGCCTACAGAAGTTACAGAATTATTAAAGACAAAGAATGCAAAATACTGCAACAATTATCAGTATACAATATGCACAGCTCACAGTACTTCAAATATTGAATAAGACATACCTGCATTTCAAGGGTTTATTAGAGAGTAATTTCACTGATAAACATACAAGACATCATCATAAAACAGATCTGCATGATAAATGCACTTCTGTAGGCAACACTTTGAGAATGAACATTGATGTTCAAAACTAGTCACCACTAAGAAGTAGCACACAACTGTGATGTAAACATGAATAAATAAGAATAAATATTTGTTGTCAAAGTCTGTGATAAATGGTGGATAATAATGGATGTAACAAGAATGATATTTTGTTGATGCAGTAGTGGATAAAGTGTGTTGGAAATTGGTACTGAGTGAGGAGGACTCTGAAAGTCACCAGGAATAAAAATAGATATTGAAAATGCAAATTCTGCCCTGTGTTTGCATCTCACTCACTTTGGTTACCTGCATTCTTATGCTCTTTACCTACAGAGCCTTCAGTTGAAATAAATCTCCCTTCTTGGATATTAACAGTTATTATACCCTCTCTCCCCTCCAATATCACCCATATCTCTTTTGTGATAATTTCCCCTCCCCAAATGCTAGTAATGCAACCTCAGAGGTACTAAAGTTGTTACAATCATTGATGTTGTTTCTAATTGTAGTTGTTAACATCTCTGTTGCTGTTACTGTTGTTATTTGTATAATTGTAACTATTTCGAAATAGTTACTTTAATGATTACAATCATGTAATTGAATTCTAAGTATGTTCACAGTTTGAAAAAGACATTGTTCCATCAGGCTGTATTTTGAAATACTAGTTTATTAAGCATTGCTCATTCTCAAGTACATCTACAAACAGAACAACACACCATAAAACATAAAAGTCTGTACAACTGCTGTGCATGTACAGTTTTCTCAACCAGTGATTACATACAACATACTTGTCAAAAAGAAATCACATGTCATGCCTAGCTGTGGATAGCACAATCATCAGTGTGCACAGTCTAAAATATAAAATGCGTGGAGTGATGGGTGCAAGAACTCTAGCAGTAACACGTAATTAAAAGCCACATATAACTGATAATAGGGGGAAGACAAACCTACAGTCAAAGAAACCCAAGGCACTATCAATATAGAATTTCAAAGTACAACTTTTTTTTTTGTATACCAATAGTTATCTGAAAGATGGGAGAGTGAATCACATTAATATTTAAAGAGAAATGTTACACTTAAGTATGAACTGAAGAAATTAGTGATAAATGTGAAATATATGTAAAGTGTGCCCCAAAATGTGAATTTACCTATTAGACGCTATTTTGTAGCAAATTGTACCCAGAGGTACTATTTTATCAGAGGTAGTTTGAAATAAGATTATTTTCAGCGTATTGATATGAAAATGTAACAAATTTTCAGTTAGTGGTATTTTACGTCATCTGACAAAGCCCAATTTTGAAAGATAATGTTCGTCAGAACCTGTTTTCAAATTAAAAACTGCATGAATACAACAGTGTATCAATGCACTCAATGCCCTGTAGGCTGCTACCATGTGAGAGGGAAGCAGGGCTTGTATCCGTGCACTGCTCTTCTCCCATTGGGCTCTCAAAATTCTAGTTTGCTTGCGGCCAGCAGCCACTAGACATTGTCTGCATGGTGTGCTGTAGCAACTGGTTACTGGAAAACAATATATGTCATATTTTTCTTCCTCTAACATTTGAATAGAGTTGCTTTCGGTTCTACTTCTACACTAAGTGCCTTGTCAGTTTCATGTGTAGCATTGTTAAGCTTGGGTCACATGACTATGAATGTCCATGAAAGGTAGAAATTAATGTTATTAAGGTTGAATTGGCTGGAAAAAGACAAAGAATGTCGAGAAACATCTTAAATCAGAAATGCATCCAGTTCACTGGCGAGAAAATGCTGCTGCTTTTCAACAGAACAATCATTTTTGGAAGCTTAAATACAGCCTTATGAAAAAAGAAAGGCCATTTCGGGCAGAGGGAGGCAGTTGAAGTTTCGAAAGCAAATATTACAGTTAAAAAGCTCCCAATCAGCACTTTTTTTTAACAGTCGATTTGGGGATACTAAGGGTTTGTTTTGCGTTATTCATGTAGCAAGACAACCTTTTAAATTTGTGTGCGTAATCATTTACAAACAAAAAATAGATGCAAATTTTGACAAAAATAGATGTGAATTTTACCAAAATGGATGCTACATTTTCTGGTCACTATTCGTAAGCATCAGTACAGTACAATTTTTAACAAAGGTAAAGACATAACATGAAAATTTCTGAAGTATACATTCATTGCAGTTGCAATGATAGTGATGAACATAGTGCTACCACCTTGAAGTAGTAACTTAGTAAATAATATTGAAGTTTAAATGACCTTAAATATATGTTGAATTGAATTTTATTTGATCCTGTAGGATTACATTTTGTACAGTAAATGTATGTGTAATATAGGACACTTAAAAAGCAGAAAACATTCACCATTACTTATTTCTTGAGGAGTGACCATTTTGATTACACTTCCCAAACTGACTGATTATAAAGGCCAGCATATACAGGGTGTTTCAAAAATGACCGGTATATTTGAAACGCCAATAAAACTAAACGAGCAGCGATAGAAATACACCGTTTGTTGCAATATGCTTGGGACAACAGTACATTTTCAGGCAGACAAACTTTCGAAATTACAGTAGTTACAATTTTCAACAACAGATGGCGCTGCAAGTGATGTGAAAGATATAGAAGACAACGCAGTCTGTGGGTGCGCCATTCTGTACGTCGTCTTTCTGCTGTAAGCGTGTGCTGTTCACAACGTGCAAGTCTGCTGTGAACAACATGGTTTATTCCTTAGAACAGAGGATTTTTTCTGGTGTTGGAATTCCACCGCCTAGAACACAGTGTTGTTGCAACAAGACGAAGTTTTCAACGAAGGTTTAATGTAACCAAAGGATCGAAAAGCGATACAATAAAGGATCTGTTTGAAAAATTTCAACGGACTGGGAACGTGACAGATGAACGTGCTGGAAAGGTAGGGCGACCGTGTACGGCAACCACAGAGGGCAACGCGCAGCTAGTGCAGCAGGTGATCCAACAGCGGCCTCGGGTTTCCGTTCGCCGTGTTGCAGCTGCGGTCCAAATGACGCCAACGTCCACGTATCGTCTCATGCGCCAGAGTTTACACCTCTATCCATACAAAATTCAAACGCGGCAACCCCTCAGCGCCGCTACCATTGCTGCACGAGAGACATTCGCTAACGATATAGTGCACAGGATTGATGACGGCGATATGCATGTGGGCAGCATTTGGTTTACTGACGAAGCTTATTTTTACCTGGACGGCTTCGTCAATAAACAGAACTGGCGCATATGGGGAACCGAAAAGCCCCATGTTGCAGTCCCATCGTCCCTGCATCCTCAAAAAGTACTGGTCTGGGCCGCCATTTCGTCCCTGCATCCTCAAAAAGTACTGGTCTGGGCCGCCATTTCTTCCAAAGGAATCATTGTCCCATTTTTCAGATCCGAAACGATTACTGCATCACGCTATCTGGACATTCTTCGTGAATTTGTGGCGGTACAAACTGCCTTAGACGACACTGCGAACACCTCGTGGTTTATGCAAGATGGTGCCCGGCCACATCGCACGGCCGACGTCTTTAATTTCCTGAATGAATATTTCGATGATCGTGTGATTGCTTTGGGCTATCCGAAACATACAGGAGGCGGCGTGGGTTGGCCTCCCTATTCGCCAGACATGAACCCCTGTGACTTCTTTCTGTGGGGACACTTGAAAGACCAGGTGTACCGCCAGAATCCAGAAACAATTGAACAGCTGAAGCAGTACATCTCATCTGCATGTGAAGCCATTCCGCCAGACACGTTGTCAAAGGTTTCGGGTAATTTCATTCAGAGACTACGCCATATTATTGCTACGCATGGTGGATATGTGGAAAATATCGTACTATAGAGTTTCCCAGACCGCAGCGCCATCTGTTGTTGACAGTTGTAACTTCTGTAATTTCGAAAGTTTGTCTGCCTGAAAATGTACAGTTGTCCCAAGCATATTGCAACAAACGGTGTATTTTTATCGCTGCTCGTTTAGTTTTTATTACCGTTTCAAATATACCGGTCATTTTTGAAACACCCTGTATAAATGTAGTATAGTAGATACACTTTAATATTTTCCACCAGATAATCTTTGAACTTCTTTGGGAAACTAGCGGCCTGTATACTATCATTCAGATTTTTAGGCAGACTTATTAGCAACTTGATACCCAAATGCAGAGGTCCTTTTTTAAGCCTTGTCGGTCAGGGGAGGTAGTCTTTGCATTTGTATATTGTTCTTTCTTCATGTGTTGTGGGTGAGTACGCTTACATTTGTAATCTACTCTGAACCATATTTTGTGATAATATTATTGTTTTCATGTATCTACAAAGATGTAAAAGTTAATATTTGTAGAGTTTTGAAGAAATTTTGCATGTTTCAGAAGCGTTTCTTAAAATGAACCTGCTTGCTTCTTTTTTGTGTAATGTGAACCCTCATTTTGTTTCTTGAATAGTTGTTTGCCAACACTGTCATTCTATACTACAGGTAAGGTTCAGAGAGTCTGTGCTGTCTGCATGTTGCAATAGCTGCTTCATTATGAATATAATAGAGCTGAGTTTCTAACAGACAGAATTAATTGCTATTACCATTTCAGTTCATTATCCACAGTCAAACCTAATAGTGTAGTGCCTTCCACTTCTTCCAGCTTTGTGTTATCCCACATCTAAATCGATATGCACAGATCCTATTTGTTTCTGAACATTGAAAACGTGGTTTTTCTCAGGTCTATAATCAGTTCATTTTTGTGAGCCATTGAGCTGTGACGTTTGCAGAAATACACGCTCATCTCTCAAGCTGTTCGATATTTTGGTCACTGCTCAGTATTATTGTGTCATCTGGATACAATATTGTCTTCTCTTTGTCTCCAAAACCAGTATCATTTATAGAGTAAACAGCAATATCCCATTACTGACCTGTGGAGCACTTCATATTTGAAGGCTTTTTTTTTGGACGAGTGTGAGTTCCTTATTAATAATACTGTTTCCTGTAGATATATATAATTGTATCCACTCTACTACTTGGCCCCAAATGTCATAGTTTTCCAATTTTTGTATGAATATTTCATGGGGAGTAGTGTTTGAAGGCTTTGGTGAGATCCAGAAACATTGCAGGTAAAACTTAATTTTCATGTAAGGCCTGTATAATTTGTTGCGTCAGACTTGCAATTGTTGATTCTGTAGATTTGCCCTATGTGAAACTGCACTGTGAAAGTACAAGGATGATAAGTTTGTCCAGATAAACAACTAATCTATTATATATAAGCATTTACAGGATTTTTGAGAAACCTGATAGCAGTGAAACTAGTTTGTGGTTGGCATCATCCTTAACTCCTCCTTTCTTGTATTTTTGCACAACCCTTCTTGTCTTAATTGTCCTGAAAAATTCCACCTCTGACAGAAACAATGGAAAATCCAAGATCGAATAGTGGCAATATTATGAAAAGGATAAATAGTCACTCACTACATGCTGAGTCGCAGACAGGCACAACAAAAAGACTGCTAAACAAGAAGCCTTCGGCCAAAAGTCCTTCTCATGCATTAGCCAACATACACACTCACACATTCACGCAAATGCAACTCACACTCGCATGACTGCTGTGTCTGGCAGTTAGGCAATAGAAATAAGATAACAGCAGCTTAATGAAGGTAAAATGGATGACACTAAGAAGCTTATTATGTAAGGAGTGCTGTAAATAATACTTGTCATTACATGGCACAGATATATACTTATGTGTATACAGGTGTTATTGCACGTGGCAGTTAATAATAAAGCAAAAAGTAACTTTATGCTTTGGTTTTAGGATCCACTTGCCCTCCGAGGAGGAGTAGGAGAGAAATCTGTCAGGCAGGTTCTGGAACATGCCAACAGGGTAGCTGATCGTGCCTTGCCTGGTGATTCTGAGGCCCTTCACCGGTTGTGTGGTGAAGTGACAACAATGACAGATGCTCTTTGTGAACTGCGCCAAGATGGAAAGGGAGCCACTCCACAGGCAGAATGCTTGGCACGTGGTATTCAGGTATTGCACAATGCTGACAGCATATTTGTATGCTATTATTTTGTCTTTTATTATATTGTTTATATGTAAATTTTGTTATAGTTGGAGTAGGTTAGACCTGTTCTGCGCATCTACATCAGGCATTCTCTGACAACAAGTCAGGGTTCAGTAGTGTTCTCAGTGCTCTACTGTGAATTCCGTAGTCATGCGAACATTAAACATGATCATAGCGAATTATTCAGTTAATTTTTATTCCATTAGTTATGAGTTGTCACAACTGATGGTGGTCGTAAGCAACAGTTTTTGCACAAGCAAACGAGGGACATAATTTTTAGTACACATACTTTTTTCAAGTGCAGAGAACATGTATGCATTTACTGCAATTGCTGCTTGGAACTAGCAACAATGGAATCCCCGTCCATGTCTCGAGCTGTGCAGACTGCCATTGTTCATGGATAGGACTATAGTTTGTCTTAGTTTTACTACTTCTGTGTCACAGTTGTGAGGAATATAGCAATTGTCATGACGCTCACATTTACATGCCTTTATTACCACTCAAGATGATGATCAGCTGATAAGTTCTCGCGTGTTTCACTTAACAGAACAACAAACTTGTATACAAGTGGCAGTAATCAATAATTACGTAATACAAGGTCATTTGAAAATATGCTGATTGGCACAGAACTATACATACTTAATGCTGGGTGCTGACTGACTAAAAACACAAACTAACTAGTAACATAATAATTGAGTTCTTTGACATAGTATGTATATGCTTTGAAGTTTCACCTCCAACTACGGCTTTGTGTTGAACACACATTTAAAGGTGCACATAGAACAGATATTATGCAATGTTAAAATTTAAAACTATTACATTTTAGGTACAAACGTAAAAGATAGGAAAAGTCTATACTGCATACACACGTTAGTGAGAGAGAAGTTATTTTGATTAAAATTAGCTCAATGTCCTTAAATGTGTACAAATGTAGGTTATAGGGCAGAAGTTTAGGTGTTTACTTTAGTCTAAAAAAATAATTTACTGGAAACTTTTGTCTACTAACACGTAATCTACAAAAATCATACATTATTGGAAACAGAAGAATTTGAACTGTGAGACAATAACACTAAAATTGTGAAAGGATCACATATTAAGGTTCAGACACTCTGGAAATCGACAGTTTTGAGTAAAGATAACTTTTGAAGTACACAGTTTTCAGGAAGATAAGATGTTCTTTAGAAAGACAGGGCTGTGGGCCTTCAAATAACATACATCAATCCTAAAACAAACCATTGTTTGTGGCTCAAATGGCAGTGCACATGGTTTTCACAAATTGTAAATTTTAAGTACTTTTCTAACTACAGTGCTTCTACAGGAACTGTCTGCAAGAGGTGTCTCCATATTACTTGACCATGAGGGCCTCATATCAAGCTTCGAACCTCAGTGGGGGCCAGATAACACATTTTAGGTTGACCAAAAACTGGGATTCGACCTGTCTGCTTTGACCTGTGAAATTCTACCATACTTACTTCTACATACTTACTTCTACAAAACTTACTGCAATGTGGTATGAGAGATCACTTGACAATGATTCTACCTCTTCTAGGAAAGACTTTTTGAATTGACAGTGTTTGAGCCCATGACTTCGAATGAAACTGACAAAAGAAATTACAACGTCCATCACACAGGACATATGGGCTAACTTTGCACTAAGTTCTCCCACATGAAGAACACAGTGTGTTGCAGAAGTTTTCGTAATTCCTCCGGCTTCTCATTCTGAATTTAGTCTTCCAACGAATCCTGCATATTTGCCAAACATGTTTCTCCACCCATCTGTTGTAGCACATTTCAGCTGAGAAAGAGTAAGGTTGTTCTTTTCAGCTGAAGTTAACTGTACCCCTTGAAAGATATACTCACCTCTTGTTGTACCATGCAGGAAATCAGATAAGCTAGTTCTTCTTTAACTTTGAAGTTTGTGTTAACACCCCTAAAAAACAACAGGACTCGAGTAATATCAAGAGATGTCAGTAGATTTGTCCAGGGCTGTTGAGTACCAAGCAACCTTAGATGCCTTTTCTTGTAACTGATTTGATAAATCACAAGTAATATCTGCAACACAATGGACATCTGTATCTGCTAAAAGAGTACCTGCTTTACAGTGTTTGTTGTGTCAGGAAACAGTTCTTCAGTAGTAATTGAAATGCATCTCTTTAAATAATAACCATCAGTGAATAGCTTCCCGTGTTTCGTAATTTCATGGGCAGCTCGTAAACTTACTTTTGCAATGGCTTCATGTTCCTGAATATGTTTCCTAAAAAGTATTGTTAAAAATGAAGTCCACATTTCAGTGTTTGAATTTATGTTAACTTACCTTGTCCTTGAATTTCTCAAACGGTGCACCATAGTGGCAATGAATATTGTATTCTTTAAGAACAGCAATAACTTCATTACAGACACCTGGGTATGTTGCCTTTCTCAGTAATGAAATTTTCATGGTCTACATTTTATTGAAGGTACAACACTCACTACATATTGCACACATATTACAAACAAAGAAAACTTGAAATAATAGCACACTAACACTGCAAACGCAGCCAGTAAGTCACAGTCACCTGCAGCCAAAGTGCTCCAGTGGGATTTCCCTGACAGTATTGTGCGGACATCTCTGCAGTTATGAACAAGTGAAGGTGATGTTGATGTACTTTGAGTGTACAGTGTTCATAGCAGCACCTCTTAGAATTACATGAGCAGAAAGAATCGTGCACTACTCCTGTTCAAGCATGGGCCAGGTTAAATCCCTTTGTAGCCCATATTTAGGACATCCCTGATCTGCACATTTTTTGTCTGCAGACTGCAAATTATATAAGAATAATCAAGTTTTAAAAAATACAGCTTGAATAAGAAATTGAATATTTCACATATTCACGATACATATGTTATGTATGAAATAGAGGGCAGAAAAGAAGGAAAAAATTAAGGAGTGGGGTTATAGTTAGTGGAGCTGTTTCACCTTGCTACATTTCAAACAGAACACAAATGCTCTCATTGTGAACACATCCATGCTTTTTGTAATTCTTAAGTCACTCTCACAATCAGTTTTATATTTCAGATATTTTTAATCTTATATTTGCAATTTAGTAATTACACAAAAAAATGGTTCAAATGGCTCTGAGCACTATGGGACTTAACATCTATGGTCATCAGTCCCCTAGAACTTAGAACTACTTAAACCTAACTAACCTAAGGACAGCACACAACACCCAGCCATCACGAGGCAGAGAAAATCCCTGACCCCGCCGGGAATCGAACCCGGGAACCCGGGCGTGGGAAGCGAGAACGCTACCGCACGACCACGAGATGCGGGCAGTAATTACACACTTCATACAGTTACACAGGTAGTCTTCATCCCAACAACCAGAGCACAGATATTTGTATGTTATGAATGGCCCTCCTGACCTGCTAATTTTACTTTTTCTAGTCAGTGTGTAACATATTCAAGTTTGTATAGTTCTTTATAGAAGTTACATTCAGTAATTTAGTTTCCTAGTATTTGCCATTTCCTTTTTCTTTCTTTTTACTTGGCTCATTTTATGATCACTTACTATGAAGTTTAAACTCGCTATGATACATTGGCAGAAAAATATAATAAAATAATTTTGTTACTAGATTATCACTGTGCTGTCCTTGGCCGGTATGCTCAGACTGTGTATGATGTAAATTAACAGTAACAGTAGAGATGTTTTTGTGAAGTCACGCGTCCTGTGCAGTGACTGGCTGGTATAAAAAAACCGAGCAGACACCATGTTGATTTACTTGTTTTCCAAGCTAAAGTGCCATATTTGGTTGTTTTAGTATATATGCTTACATAGTAGGAAAACATGCAGGTTAATTAATTGATGTACCACATTAAAGAATCCTCCAAAACACTTTTAATGAGCACTCTTTGTTGTGAAAAATTATGGGAAATATGACAACAAAAGATGCAAGCAGGGTATTTTCACCTGACATTACATATAGGGCTTCAGTTTTTTGTGTAGGAAGTGAATATCATTTTTAAGGTTATATGCAATCCTCATTATTAAAGGAGAAAGCTGGGCTCCAATTTCTGCATTAAATAACACTCAGCAACTAAAAGCAGCTGTCAGATTTATGACTTTTTATGTGGGAGCAGGTAAGATGCATAATTTGGTAAAATATTGTAAAAACTGGTGATTTCATCTTCCATTGCTAAAACTCCCGTTTTTTTTTTTTTTTACGGTTATTTGGGGAAACATCTGTGGAAAATTTTTTGAGTATTGGAGATGATGAGGCAGGGTCTACTGACAGTAGAATGATTTTATTTTGTCATGTTTCAGCAAAAAATGTTGTCACAATGTTTTTGGGAAGATACAACTAAGAAAGTGAGTTTTTAGTACTTTGCCAGCTACTAACCTAAAACCAAAGGCGCTAGGAGGTAAAAAAGCCTTAGATACAGTGACTGTGTGTAGTAATATGTTAAACACATGCTGCAGAGCTTAAAAAAAAAGTATAAGAGTATACTTTATAATCTTACTTTTAATTACCATGAAAGTTTTCCTGTTGAGTTCTGAATCTGTTTCACAAGAGATGTATGAAATTCACAACATACATGTAAAATAATAGTAAGAAGCTTATCAGGGAAACTGCTTGCACTGTGGTTTCTGTTAACTCATTATTGGATTTTGAAGTAGCACACATTTTATATGACATATATGTTTTCTAGGAAAAACTGTCAGCATTGCAGTCACTTGTTGGGCGAGCTGTCCAATCTGTGGAGAGATCTGGTGTCCAACAACCTGCTCACACTGTTACTGGGAGATTGGAGCAAGCAAGGCGATGGCTGGCAAATCCTGAACGAGATGACCGTGGTTTGGGTCAGCGTGCAATAGCACTCATAGTTGATGAGGGCAAAAAGGTAATTTATTTATAAAAAAGGTAGGGTAAATGTAAATTTAGAATTTTAAACATAGATGTTAATATTACTCCATTTGTTTTACTCTGATTAGGGTTGCCTTTTCTAAAGTTGTGTAATAAATTCTCAGATGTGCTTTGAGGTTCAGTACATGTTTCATACCCCCACAAAAACACAAGGTGGTACTTGCCTGGGTGTTTTTTTAATCTATGATTTAGGAGAGGTAATACAGTTTTGGTATTTCCACATTTTTAAATGAAACTTTTTTGTGGTTTCTTACATTCATTTGAACACACCAAAATATTACTGACTCTTTCAACAGTGTTGACATCGTATTGAAGGAAACAGAGGTACTGGGATTTATTCCCAATCAGCATGCAGAAGGCTTCGGATAATATTAAAGAAACATGGAATAATGAGGTCCTTCAACACTAACAACAGCATACCAAATGTATGCAGCATGTATTTATATTCAACCTGCAAATGTTTTGACTAGCCTCTTATTCCCAGTGAATCTGTCAAGTGGCCTTCCTTACTAATTCACTGTCTTTGCCTCTTAGTTTCCCTCTACAAATTTTATCCCACATTTCCCTCCAGTACTAAATTGATGATTCCTTGATGTATTACAGTGTTTCCTATCAGCCAGTCCACTCTTTTAGTCAAGTTATGCCACAAATTTATTTTCTCCTTGATTTATTTCAGTACTTCCACATTAGGTACACGATCTATCCATGTAATCTTCAGCATTCTTCGGTAGCACCACATTTCAAAACCTTTTATTCCCTTCTTGTCTGAAATGCATATCATCCACATTTCAGTTCCATGTAAGGTTACACTCCAGACAAATACCTTCAGAAAAGACTTCCTAACATTTAAATTTATTTTCAGTTTCAACAAATTTCTCTTCTTCAGAAACATATTCCTTGGCATTGCCAATCTACATTTTATATTCTCTGTACTTCTGCCATAATCAGTTATTTTACTGCCCAAACAGGAGCACTCATCTATTATTTTTAAGATCTCATTTCCAAATCCAATTCTCCCAGCATCACCTGATGTAATTCGACTACATTCCATTATCCTTGTTTTGCTTTTGTTGATGTTCATCTTATATTCTCATTTCGAGACACTGTCCATTCCCTTTAACTGCTCTTCCAAGTCATTTGTCGACTCTGACAGAACTACAGTGTCATCGGAAAATCTTCAAGCTTTTTTTCTTCTCCTGGACATTTATTCCATTTCCAACTTTTTCTTTCAAACTCTGAAGGTGGCAGGGGTAAAATACTGGGAGTGAAAGGCTATTTACAATTTGTACAGGAACCAGATGGAAATTATAAGAGTCGAGGGACATGAAAGGGAAGCAGTGGTTGGGAAGGGAGTGAGACAGGGTTGTAGCCTATCCCCAATGTTATTCAATCTGTATATTGAGCAAGCAGTAAAGGAAACAAAAGAAAAATTCAGAGTAGGAATTAAAATCCATGGAGAAGAAATAAAATCTTTGAGGTTCATCTATGACATTGTAATTCTGTCAGACACAGAAAAGGACCTGGAAGAGCAGATGAATGGAATGGACAGTGTCTTGAAAGGCGGATATAAGGTGAACATCAACAAAAGCAAAATGAGAATAATGGAATTTAGTCGAATTAAATCGGGTGATGCCGCGGGAATTAGATTAGGAAATGAGACACTTAAAGTAGTAAATGAGTTTTGCTATTTGGGAAGCAAAATAACTGATGATGGTTGAAGTAGAGAGGATATAAAATGTAGACTGACAATGGCAAGGAAAGCGTTTCTGAAGAAGAGAAATTTGTTAACATCAAGTATAGATTTAAGTGTCAGGAAATCGTTTCTGAAAGTATTTGTATGGAGTGTAGTCATGTATGGAAATGAAATGTGGATGATAAATAGTTTAGACAAGAAGAGAATAGAAGATTTTGAAATGTGGTGCTATAGAAGAATGCTGAGATTAGATGGGTAGATCACATAACTAATGAGGAGGTACTGAATAGAACTGGAGAGAAGAGAAACTTGACTAGATGAACGGATCGGTTGGTAGGGCATATTCTGAGGCATCAACGGATTGCCAATTTAGTATTCCAGGGCAGTGTGGAGGGTAAAAATTGTAGAGAGAGACCAAGAGATGAATACACTAAACAGATTCAGAAGGATGTAGGTTACCATAGGTACTGGGAGATGAAGAAGCTTCCACAGGATAGAGTAGCATGGAGAGCTGCATCAAACCAGTCTCTGGACTGAAGACCACAACAACAACAACAGTTCAGTAATATTCACACCTGTCAGCATCTGCTTTTTTTGGAATTGGAATTATTATGTTCTTCATGAAGTCTGGAGGTATTCCCCTGTCTCTCACATCTTGCACGTCAGGGGGAATAGTTCAGTCATGGCTCTCTCTCCCAAGGATATGAGCAGTTCTGCGGGAATGTCATCTACTCTAGGGACATTGTTTGAACTTAGGTCTTTCAGTGCTCTGTCAGATTCTTCTCGCAGTATTGTATCTTCCATCTCATCTTCATCTATTCTTTTCCCTTCCTGTAATATTGACTTAAAGTTCATTTCCATTGTATAGCCCCTGTACGTATTCACTTAACCTTTCAGCTTTCCCTTCTTTGCTTAGTACTTTTCTCCATTTGAACCCTTGATATTCATAGAGCTGTTTGTCTTTTCTCAAAAGGCCCCCTATGCATTTTTACATTTTATCCTTTCACCAATTAAATTCAGCATCTCCTCTGATATCCAAGGATTTATAGTAGCCTTTGTCATTTTATTAATTTGACGCTCTACTACCTTCACTATTTCATCTCACAAAGTTACCCATTCATCTTCTATCCTATTCCTTTCCTCTGTCAGAAGCAGATACACAGTGCTGAAGCCTCTGTGACTTTCAAGATTGTGGTAAACTGAATGATAAATTGATATGCAGTTTCACTTAAACCTTCAAAAGAGAGTTTTTTTGGTTTGTCTTCTTCAGCGTCTTGATCTGAAGAGCACTGATAACAATTTGTAATGAGTTTTATCATTTGTAGACCTGATCCACTTTAAATCTAAAGCAGGTTATGAGCTACATTTAGTTTTAATTTGGGTGTGTTAAAAATCCAAATCAATTCTTTTAGCTGTACAGTTTAAATTATCAATGAAAAAGCTGGGAAGAAAATTGAAAACTGGGCAGCTTATGGATGACAGAAGCAATAACTTGGAAACAAAAATACTCACTCCAATAAATCGTCAAGCTAAAACATCTACACCTAGTACTAGACTACCCATAACATGGAGTGTTTACTGCGGCAGGGGAGGGGAGGAGAGGGGGGGGTGGGGGTGGACACATTGGAATAAGTTACAATGGTTGGAAAATCACCTAGAGACAGCTTGATGTACTGATTGTTTTGGACAAGTATCTGAAAGACCTTTAGCACTAGGTTTCTGTATGGCTTATAATTTCTCAGCACGTGATTGGCAGAATCTTTGAAATACAATTTTTGTAACCAGCATCACAAGTGTCTATCCTACAGTAAAGGTTTTAGTTCATTCCTGCCCATCCTAAATCTATTTATGAATGTTTTAAGGAGTAAGATAACAGTTCACTGATAACAGCTCAGTGATTAGTTTAGGGGCTGAGTTGCTGATAGACACAACAACAAGACTGGGAACTTGGTTAGCTTTTGGATGACAATTCTAGCTGTACAGGCGTGTGTGTGTGTGTGTGTGTGTGTGTGTGTGTGTGTGTGTGTGTGTGTGTGTGCAGGGGGAGGGGAGGATTCTTCTGAAAACTAAAAGAGGATCTCAGTCTTGTGTTAGTAAGCTTGTTATAAATTTTGCTTCTCTTGGTCACAATATAACGTAATAACACACATTATATTCTAATCAAGACCATTAAACATTTTTATAAATAATACATGTTGCTGTGTCTCCTCACCTAACAATGTAAAGTTTTACAAATTTTGTGAGTTGTTACCTTTACTCCTTAAATTATTAATATTCCATCGGTGACTTTCCATTGCCATATATAAACCTGTCTTTGTTAAGTTACTAAATGGTAGGAAAGTTCATGATAATTTGGGGAAAATCGTAAACATGTAAGCAAACATGATTCACTGGTGTGTGGCACATGTCTCATAGGTAGCTTGGTAGCTAGTGCTTTGCTTCAACATCTATTCACTATATTGATTCGCATCTTGCCTTCAGACTGAGACTTCTATCATATTTGCGATCCATGCCATTAAGCTAAGATTGCCATGCACTTAATTGCATTAGGCCCACTGTTGACATGTAGTTTATGGAACACATTGTGGCATGGCAAGCTGCCTCCACCCCCAGCCTCTTTTTTTAAATAGTTTGAGGTCCTTTTCCAGTCATCCTGACATACTCTTTCTGAATATGATTTAATTACTCCAATTGAATTTATAATGTGTCAAAGCTATGCTTATCTTAAGGCATCATAGTTGTATTAAAGAATTTTAAGTGCAAAAAACGTAAGTTACTGGTGTAATTGTGTGTAAGTTTTTAGGGTTCCATAAGATGCAGTACCAGAGCCACAGGAATAAAAATGAACCTATTTTTAAAAATTTGAAAACTCCCTTAATGCTCACAGTAATCCTCTCAGTGTGTCTACTCACCATGCTTACCTCTTCCCCTTCCATGGGAGCCATGTACAGGGCTGAAAATGAGATAACAGCTACAATTGATAGCAAGAATTTGGGGCTTCCATGAATATGTTTGCCGACATTTGGTGGGGCCTTATTCCGTTGGGAGCTTTTTAAATTGGAAAAGAAAATCTTTTAAAGTGACCAAGGAGGAGCAGTGGTTACACTTTCAGAAATTTCTAGACAAAAAGCAATAATCAGTTCTTGTATGATAACTCAGATTGGTTACATGAGAATTTAAAAAAGAAAAGGTCCTTAATCATAATCTAGGAGGCAAGGGTCATGCATGGAAGGTACCATATTCCAGTGTGTTTCAGCCATGATATTCGCCTGATGGTTGCTGCTCGGGTATTGCTTGTGATTGTGATTTACAACATCTGCAAAAGCTCTGGGCATGTAGAACCCAAATAACAAAACTGATACTGATCGGACTTAGAGGAACAGATGTAGCACTATGAATAATCACTTGATGTAGGTATTCCTTAGTGTTCCGTTCGACAGTATGTGCAGTTGCATGATCAAGAATAATCTGTCCTTGTTCCCGAGCTAACAAAACATTGATAGTCTTTAGGAGATGAACCTTGGTTATTTGGTAACACAAGCAGGATGTCAGGGGGAGGCAACACCAAGGGGGCTCCAGGCAGGTAGAGTAGAAAGGGTTTAATACTAGCATTGTGTGTGTGTGTGTGTGTGTGTGTGTGTGTGTGTGTTTGTGTTTTATATGGGCAGCCAGTTCAACAGTGGGTGTGACTGTATCACAGGAGGAACTGTTAAACAGAACTCCACTGTCAACCAAGGTGACCCGATAGGTCTGAGATATAAACACATGAGTACAGCAAGGTATAATCACTATAATGGGTTGTGGTACAAAGTATAACACTGAATCAAGGTCCTTATATCACGACAACAGTGCAATGGCAAGGAGGTGTTTTAGTTTCCTCTAGGAGTAGTGCATTATCAGTTGCTTACCTCAGTGCCAAATTGTAAGGTAGGACACAGGTAGCAATTAGTGTAGGAATGAAGATGGTAGCATTTTGAATTCACAATTGGCATGAGTTACAGGTATGTTCAGCATGGATGGGGATTGTGACAGTTGTTTACTGACAGTTGTGTAGTAATATGGCAGAGTTGTTGAATTCCATACGGGCTAAATCATCTGCATTGGTGTCGATAAATGGAAATAAATATTTTTTAGCATCTGCAGGAAAGTTTCAGCACTGAATGGTAGTATGCGTGTTGACATGTACCTGAGTTGCATGCATATTGTATAACAGGATTTGCAACACCATGGTTACTTCGAAGGAAGCAGTTAGGTTTGACAGTTCACTGCACACAGTGACTATCTCACGTTGGGTCAATTGTTAACGTCGTGGGTACTAGACCATTTCAGGACCATCCCTTGCCCTCCGGTATAAGGTTTGAATGGTTAGACAATTTGCTGTACATCCCTCAATGGTCATAATAGTGGCCTACTAAAAGAAGTAGTACCATTGCAAAAGGTTGACAATCGCTTGATAGCATGTGGACCTCTATTGGGGAGATCAGCTCAAAGCATAATGCTTCATACACTGTTATGTGGCTAGCAGTAGTGGCAGTGTTCACAGGTGGCAATGTAGTACATGAAGGACTCAATTAGTGACTGAATCTTCACAAGATGAAGTACATTCATAGCATGGTGGTGGTGAACTAGGTCAGTACGCGAAGATGGATTGAAGTCACAATAGTTAGCACTCACAAGGAGGCAGATGTAACAGTATATTGTCAGAGGCTAGGAATCCCAAACTTTGCTCAAGTTTACAAATTTGTTGCTCAATTATGAAATAGGTAGAATAGATTTGTAATGAATGACTAAGCAATGAGGATCTCGTTTATACGTATTACCAATAAATTCAGACTTAAATGTAGAGGAAAATGTAAGAAAGATTTGAGTTGAGCTAAGAAGGCAATTGTGATCAGCTCATAGCAGTTCTGGTAATCCAGTATGTTGCACATCTACACCGGGTGGCCTTCTACATGAAGAACCAGAAACCAGTGTTCACAGTAGGAGAATAAGGTGTATGTGATTATGGCGATTGCTCAGTTTTTTGAAAGGGAATCTAATCTTAGATCTCAGAACTACTCAGGAGCCTACTTTTTTTTTTTTACTCAATTTCCATTAGTACTGATCAAATCAGCAGTGGAACACAGTGACATTACTCTGAAAAGGCAGTAATCATAGGAATATGAAAAATGACCCTGAACACTAATGACAAACTTGAGTGATGATAGAATGTCAGAATGTCTTCTGTCAAGAATATGCAGTGAAATGGAGTGCCTGACAAAAAATTCAGTGGTGTTATGCACAAGAGATCCATTATGTTGTAAATCAGAGTGAGGGTGCAGTTGTTGTCTGCATAAGTATGAGGATGTACTCAGTGATTTGAAGTTATTAAATTTGTCTTGTGAAGCCATAGGTATCTATTTCGTGGCTACAAAGAATTATGTCAAGGATAAAGATGATAAAAAAAAAACATGTAAACATCATGGCCATTAACTCTTAAAAGAAAGAAACACTAGGTAACTACCATCAGATCTCATGGGAACGACCTCTCTCTTTCACACTAATGCACCTGAATGACTGCCATATGATAGGGACTATAGTGCGACGCCATGTATCAGAGTGCACTCGTTTTTCAGTAGCACAATTCAGTAAGGAGAATAATAGATACCGCTATAGTGTGTATAGTATGTGCTTCCTTAATAGGCATAAAATAACAATCACTAAGTATTTCGCAACAGGAGGGGTAAACCTACAACTGGGAGGCCACTTGAAGTACTTACTTCCAATAAACACATAAGGAATTATACATTCCATGTAACCTCAATGGATATACTTTCCCATACATGGCAGTGCCTAACTACAATGAAATATACCACTCTTAGTAATATTCAGTTCATTACATGATGTGTAAAGATATGGATAACTCACACTCATGGCTAAGGTCAGAGGGAAGGAGGAAAGCTCTCACTTTTTCTGGGGCGAAGTGTATAAAACACAGTCCACACAATGCAAAATAGCAATGCAGAACTCAACAACTGTAAGCTAGTACAAGTGACATATATACGAGGTGTGGCTAGGAAAAAACTGGACTGATGCTGGAAAAAACATTTATTTACAATTATTTACAATTTCATGTTATCTCCTTCAATGTACTCTCCTCCTCGGTCTCTACACCGCTCCATACGAATTTTCCACTGTTCATAGCAATGCTGCAGATCATTTTCGGTAAGCCCATACATTACTTCCGTCGCTTTTTCTTTTACTGCTTCAACAGTCTCAAATCTAGTTCCTTTCAAAGCTGACTTGAGTTTAGGGAAAAGAAAAAAGTCACAGGGGGCCAAATCAGGTGAGTAGGATGGATGATCTAAGATGGGAATGTTGTGTTTTGCCAAAAACGTCTTCACTGACAACGCACTGTGAGCTGGGGCATTGTCTTGGTGAAGGATCCATGACTTTTTTCTCCACAAATCGTTCCGTTTTCTCCGTACTCGCTCACGTAGGGTAGCCAGGACGCTAATGTAGTAATGCTGATTCACTGTTTGTCCCTCTGGTACGCAATCAATGTGCACAATCCCTTTGATGTCAAAAAAAAAAAAAATCATCATTGCCTTGAATTTCGATTTTGACATTCGTGCTTTTTTTTGTCGTGGAGAACCAGGAGTTTTCCAATGCATCGATTGGCGTTTAGTTTCGGGATCATAAGTAAAAAAACACGATTCATCGCAAGTAATAACATTTTGTAAGAAGGTGGGATCACTTTCAATGTTTTCCAGGATGTCAGAACAAATCATTCTTCGGCGTTCCTTCTGTTCAATTGTGAGACACTTTGGAACCATTTTTGAACACACTTTGTTCATGTTGAAACTTTCATGAAGAATCTGCCTAACACTTTCCTTGTCAACTCCTGTTAACTCAGACACTGCTCTGATTGTTAAACGGCGATCTTGTCGAACAAGTTTACCGATTTTTTCAATGTTTGCATCAGTTTTTGCTGACAATGGTCTGCCAGTGTGAGTGTCATCACTGGTGTCTTCGCGGCCATCTTTAAATCGTTTAAACCACTCAAACACTTGTGTTCGCGATAAACAATCATCGCCGTACACTTGTTGTAACATTACAAACGTTTCACTTGCAGATTTTCCTAGTTTGAAACAAAATTTGATGTTAACACGCTGTTCTTTCTGTGCACTCAACATTTTCCGACGCACAGGCAAAACGTCAACTACTTAAAACAGACGCCACGCGCAGACTGAGTGCAGGAGGCAGATGAAACTCGAGCAGTAGGCGGAGCGAGAGTCACGTGACAGGCCACGCGACTTTCAGCCTTATTGCATTCGTTTTATTGTTTCACCAGTACTAGTCCATTTTTTTTCTAGCCACACCTCGTATAAATAACATGTATTACCAGTAACCACAGCAGCAGAGGGAGCTGTTAGCTCATCACTATTATTTTCGGAACAATCTTTTACTATTTCCTACTTTTCCTAACAGAGTGAAGGTACCGTGAACATTTGACTCGCATGTGTGAGATGGTTTGTGTATTAATACCATGTAAACCAGTGTGAAACTCAACATTGCTTCTTGTATGTTTGTACTAAGACGCTATCTTTAACTAACTACCTACACCTTTTCAGCGGCTCTCACGTGCTTCTTCTGGCTAGTTGATAACGCCATTGATTCTACCAAATTAGTGTATAGTGCATCTTTTCTACAAGTAGGTTTTGTGCTGTACCTCAGCTCTCACTTGCGTAGCTTTGTAACTGTTGTGCTTATAGTCTGTCAACCTACCTGTCAGGCCCTATTTTCCATTGTACTGGGTCAGTGGTCTTGATGCAGTAGCAACAGCAGTGTCTTCTGCAACAAACTTATCCTTGATGCTCATGGTTTCAGGTGTTGTGCAATAGCTGATGACTATGTAACCATAACTTTTGAAAAGTGTGGCATCTTGCTGAGAAAGATACTTCGCAAAACATGTTGTACTTCATGCTAGTTTCCTATTCTTGATTCAATGATTGAACTGAAATTGTTTTCATAGACTTGCATAGCTGTGCCTAATAAGCAGTGCCCTCAGGCACACGTGACAGAGAACATCTAACGTTATGCTAAGTTAGCTGACTGAAGTCCTCTTTCTGGTGTTGTCACATGCTTGCTTCGTGAAGGTAGTGAGCTCGCTCATGAACTGACCTTCATGTATGTTTCAGCCATGTACATTGTTTGGTGCTATCCTGCACTGTGTAGTAAAGAAAGGATGCATTAATGCGAACATACTGTGTCAACCATATAGTGGAGTGTCATTACACCATAGGTTTGGCTGTTAGTATTTTGTTGTTAGGTACAAAGTGTTTCCTAGTATTGCATAATTTGTCTAGCAATAATATGGGATACAGTGGGTAGCTTCACTATTCTTGCCTGTACTGAAGTTTCTGATAATTGTTTCAGTCTCATTGTTAAGTTCTTCAGACTCCACTTGCATTCAGTAGGTTAATGTGAGGCCTAATGCCTCCTAAGGCTGGCTTCCTTTGACCAGAGAACATGACAGTAGAAAGACGCAGTTGGAGTTCCTTCTACAAAGAGAGGCATCTGGCAAGTTTTATCCCTGCAGTTGCATGGCCTGTAACTGAGTCTGAACAAACAACATATAGTATTCTCTGCAGGGTGGGTCAACCAAGAAAGATGGCAGAGTCACAGCGTGGTCCAAACTAGTTGGTGTACCAATTTTTCCTAACCATTTTCAGTTTGCAAACAAAACTCTTCCCATAAAATGGGAGAGAAATGGTGGATGCTACTTGAGGGTAGGGTCCTTAATAAGAAATACTGCAATGATCTTTAAATGGGTCACGTACACAGATTTTAGCAGACAAAATTCTTAAATCAGTTGCATGGCGCCATTACAGTGGCAGACATTCTGCACCTGTGGCACAGAGTTGCTCCTGATCAAAGCTGTGGTATGTGTGTCTCAGCGGTTCCTTGCAGCGCACCTGCGTGGCTGACCAGTGGCAATATGCCGATCTACCACAAGTGCAGTGGCTGTGGCATCACAGTAGGGCGTACAAAGATTTCTTCTGGTTGTTCAATGCTTACTAAGTTGATATCCAGGTTGGATTGGTTACATTTGTACTGTTCTTCCATCAAAGATATGTCAATTGCATTTTTGGTGGTTTCCACTAAAAATAATGACTAACTGATGCATCTGCCCTTGGCATAGATGAAAGTTACAGAACAGTCTTCAATTATAAGTGTAGTATCAGGGTTAATATAGAATCTAAATTCAGACAGACTTCGGATGCAGCTATAAATTTCATTTATGGAATTTGAATTGCATCGACATAGCTACGCAAGTTCTGGGAATTTGCTCTTCTCCCCACATAACAGGCTAGTTATGGAAACGCATATCTTAGTGGTGCTTTGCTAACAGATGAACCTCCACTAATTACACCTGTTATGGATGATAGATAAGCCCCCCAACCTGCAGGATTGCCAACAGCTTAAGGTCATGACAGGGATGCCAAATTTGTCAGTGTTTCCATGGAAACGTAGGGAGCAATATTCTGCATAGCCAGTGGCGTGGCTGGAATAAAGTCATGTTCCATGAATCAAATGAGGGGATAAATCCACGTTTTGGAAAGATCTTCATTACTCAAGGCATATGTGTGTTTATATGAGCTCCTCATAACAGTTTGTAGCCAGATTGAAACTGTTGGAATCAAGGGAATGAATAAAATTCAGTCATATCATTATGCAGATGTACTCTGAAGAATCAATAAATTCACTCCATCGGAAAGTAAATAGTGATGATTGCCATTACATAGATTTCCGAAACAGTATAGAGCTATGGCCACAGTCAACACTGAATAACTTAGGGATGACCGTTTAAAGGGGCTATTTAACTGGCAGGGTAGCACTGAATATTACATCAACATTAGTCAGTAACCAGAAAGACGCCAGTGTTACTTAATTGAAAACAGTCCTTTCCCAGTTAGGTCAGTTCTAGAAAGATTAAACATCAATTGAACTAGTAGGCCATACAATGGCATGCACAATCTTGTTTGCCCTGATTGGCTGAGCTCCAGCTGCCAGGCATGCCTTAGACCAATGGCAGGAGTCTGCTGAGCAGGACCTGCGTGGTAGGAACTGTCATTCTGTTTGATGTAACAATGCAGTATCACTTCTCTCACATATTAGACTTGTCAGTTCATAATTCTGCTCTCTGTCCACAATAGGTGGCATCAAAAGGTTTTACAGGATGTATCACAAGTGTGTCTATTGAGTATTACCAACCCTATCTTCATAAATACTGTACTTCTCACCCTTAGTGAAGTATTCCTGATAGTATAATTTCATGTTTTTGACAACCAAGCACCATTTAGTAGTTTTTCTTTAACCGCATAATGCAGCTTCTGAGAGAGAGCAAGCAGTAAGCTGTGTTGTAAGATGACTTCACATACACCACACAGATGAGTGAAAGGCATGAAAATCTAATGTTCTATTTCTCTAACGCAATTTGTATTCACCAGGTACTTCCATAGCTTATCAAATAAATTAAAAACAGTAGGTTCCCTGCTTGTTCCTAAATGTTGCAAGAGAAGAAATAACTTCGTTAAAGCCTTTGATAATGGTCATCACAGTTTTTGTGTATAAGTGAGTGCTTAAATGAAATTTTAACAACATATGTGTATCCTTATGTAAAGGGTTGCACGTGAGAGGCACTTTATTTCATGCTCAAATGACTATGTTTCCTTAAAATTGTGCCCTAAGTTGATATAGCAAAGTATTTGTCTGTTTCAGAGTTACTCTTTGTATCTCACAATAATAGGTCAGTTAGTTAAACTCGATTTGTAGCAATGCAAGTGAATCTGGAAAACTTCTCTTTCATGGTAAACAAGACTTTACTGATCAAAACTTAAATTTTCCAGTATCTAGTGTCGTTCATTAGTGTGCACCTCCACTCCAGTGTGTTTCTACTGGTTTACTCCAACTACTGTTAGTGTAAACCTGGTAGTACCTTCACTTCTTTTCCTCAGCTGAATGATATTAGTATAATACAACTGTGATAACTCTTACTGCTCAACTGTTCATTGCGTAAACAGTAATCTGTACTACACATTTCGAACAGCTACATTACTCATCACCATTGGTTTGATTACTAACACTTATCACTACAACTTATGATGTGGCACTGCGCACATGTATACTATATGGCAGCGCAATCATCTTGCTAATAAGCACAACCGCAAAATGAAACAGCAATTACCTTCAACTGAAAATCACTCTTATCAATCCAACACACTTCCTCAGCATGTACAAAATGCCAAGAGCAAGAATGGTTAACTGAATCACAACAACAAAATAAGAACCTCAACACCATATCACTATTCCTCGTGCTTACAAAAAAATCATTTTCAACTCCTCCACAAGTCTCACAAGATAAATATCTACTCTGTGCACAAAATAAAATTAGTCCCTGGATCTCAGAGCATAATTATGCTTGCTTCTTAAAGCATATCTAGGGTGTGCTGGCAAAAGCTTGTCTTCTTTCTCACTCACCTTCTTCACAGGGTCCTTACTCTGCTGTGAATTATTTTCAGGAGAACTTACAGTGCTGTAAGTGGTGGTATACCTGGACAACAGTACAGCTTTAACTGTTCAAAATGTGCTGCTTCAGTATACTCGGACACTAAGATTTCTGCAGTCACCGGATAAGTTGCCCATATGATGGGACAGGTAACTTCGTACCTCAGGATTTTGGAGCAAAACCAGGCCTCTGGGTTTGTACCGGGGACGTGTAGTCCCTTTGTTGCTGCATTGTAACTGTTTCTCAGTAGCTTTGGAACTATTTTATTTAACTTTCTTTTGGATGAAAAGGTGTGGTACACGATTTTTTTGATTTGCAACAATTTGCATTATTGTACGAACAAGGCAGACATAAAATTAACTCCGTCATCAGTCAAAATAGTGTCTGGACTTTCATACAGCAGAAGTAAATGACTGACAAAACAATGTGCAACAGTTTCTGCAGTCATATGTGTAAGGTGTGTCAGAATTTTGCACCTGGAGATACGATCAATGATGGAGAGCTTGTCTTCTTTCTCACTCACCTTCTTCACAGGGTCCTTACTCTGCTGTGAATTATTTTCAGGAGAACTTACAGTGCTGTAAGTGGTGGTATACCTGGACAACGGTACAGCTTTAACTGTTCAAAATGTGCTGCTTCAGTATACTCGGACACTAAGATTTCTGCAGTCACCGGATAAGTTGCCCATATGATGGGACAGGTAACTTCGTACCTCAGGATTTTGGAGCAAAACCAGGCCTCTGGGTTTGTACCGGGGACGTGTAGTCCCTTTGTTGCTGCATTGTAACTGTTTCTCAGTAGCTTTGGAACTATTTTATTTAACTTTCTTTTGGATGAAAAGGTGTGGTACACGATTTTTTTGATTTGCAACAATTTGCATTATTGTACGAACAAGGCAGACATAAAATTAACTCCGTCATCAGTCAAAATAGTGTCTGGACTTTCATACAGCAGAAGTAAATGACTGACAAAACAATGTGCAGCAGTTTCTGCAGTCATATGTGTAAGGTGTGTCAGAATTTTGCACCTGGAGATACGATCAATGATGGAGAGTATTTATATGTTAATCTGTGTGCTTTGTAGAAAGGGACCAATGATATCCAGGGAAACAATTTTTGGAATGGTCTCATGCAGGGCTTAACAACTGGCCGGTTTTGAGCGCGAGTACTCACGTCTGCTCAGGCACTTGCTCGCGAGCAGCTGCAAGGTCGCGGAGTAGGGAGGGAGGGGAAATGCGCACGCACGTATGAATAGGACCGCAGCGTGCCTATTGAATTCGCGCCGACTGTTTAACGTTAAAAGTACTACGATCAGCTCTAACAGTCACTTTGTTGGTTAAGAATCATGTCAAGTCGCCGTTGTGTAACCCCAACCATGCTTTCGCAGTTCAACCCCCATTGGGAGGAATTGTATCTGTTTACAGAAAAAGATGATGTTGCAAAATGTTTAGTGTGTCACAAAACGCTGAATTCTTTTAGGAAATTTAATTTGCAGCGACATTATATGTCGTACCACGTGAAAGACTACGGAAGTGGAAAATGTGATGGACCAGATCGTGCACAGGAAGTTATTAAACTTAAAAGGAAGCTATGCGAAGAAGATCCGGACGACGAAGAAAAATCAACTGAGGCAGCTCTCAGAATGAGTTACAAAATTGCTTTGCTTTTAGCAAAATCCCTGCTCCCCATCGCTGATGGCGATTTAGTAAAATAATGTTTGGTAGTTGCCGCGAAACATTTGTGTCCATCTCAAGTTGAACAGTTTCGGATTGTGCCATTATCTAACGTGACTATTATGCGTCGCATACAGGACATGGCCGACGACGTCCAGAGCCAGCTTGCAAATATCCTTAAAGATTTTATGGCGTATTCTCTATCTCTGGACGAAAGTATTGATATCACAGGAACAGCGCAGCTTACCATATTTATTGGAGGTGTTAATAGAGATCTTCAGGTGAGGGAGGAGCTCCTCGGTGTAGTAGCCATGAAGAACACTACAACCGGAAGTGATATTTTAAGTAGTGTTGAAGAAAGTGTTGAAAATATAGGATTGTCGTGGAATTCTTTTGTTTCAGTGCCTACAGACGGTGCACCAGCGATGACAGGGAAAAAATCAGGTTTCGTCGCGCTGTTGAAGGAGAAAATGCAAAAACTGACCGTGCCGAATGAAACAAGGGGCGTTCACTGGCTGATCCACCAGGAAAACTTATGTGCAAAGAGTATCACTCCAGAAAATGTGATGAGTGTTGTTTTTCGTACAACCAATTATATAAGGAAGCATGGGCTACTACACAGGCAATTTAAAAGCTTTCTTCAGTATGTAGAAAGCCAGTATGGTAGCCTGCCTTATTACAGCAAGGTCCGCTGGCTTAGTCGTGGCGAATTATTAAATCGATTTTTTTGCCTATTAAATGAAATAAATATGTTCATGGAAATAAATAATATGCGTGTTGCTGAACTGAAAGAGCCTTCATGGAAATGTGATCTCGCGTTCTTAGCAGATTTAATTAGCCATCTGAATGCTTTGAACATTTCACTACAAGGTAACGATCTGCTAATTATTCATTTCATAGATCAAATACGAGCTTTTAAAATGAAATTGACACTTTGGGTGAGTCAGCTGGAAACAGGAAATCTAGCTCATTTTCCTACATTATCATCCATGCAAGATGTTCACAAAGACTGTGAACGTTATTCACATGCCCTTAAGGAAGAATTTGATCAACACTTTCAAGATCTGACAGCATTAGACAGTGATTTTGATGTGTTCTCCTCTCCATATTCAGCGAATATTGAAGAGATTCGTCCTGAGCTGCAACTAGAAATTATTGACCTGCAGTGTGACAGAGAATACAGAGACAAATTTCAGAACAAGAAAAACATTTTGGAATTCTACAGAAGGTTCCCTCAGGATAGATTTCCTCGTTTGCACAAACTGGCGGCTACAATAATATCAGTGATCGGTTCCACGTATGTTTGTGAACAACTGTTCTCTGCAATGAAATGTAACAAGACGCGCCTGAGAAACGCATTGTCTGATCGAAATTTAAACTGCATGCTGCGCCTACAATGCACAAGAACAATTACTCCGAACATAGACGCAATTGTAAAGGGCAAAAAGTACAAGATAACCGAGAACCCCACACTTCAGTGACACCTTTTATTGTGTAACAGTTCACAAATTAATACGAATGTAGAGGCATACACTAAGCTAATAAAATTATGTGGCACGTGTACATTCTCCTTTATTTGTTTCATTTGTCGCAGTAATAATTCGTGAGTGATATCCCTGCAGGTGACCGCGGATTTACATTGACTGGCGGCAGCTGTTGTGTGCCCCACATGACTCTCCCCACTCTCCGCTCTGGTCCGATAGTGGGGGTAGCGTGCTCGCGCCTTGCTGCTCACAGCTTGCTCCGCGAGCACATATGTTGTGAAGCCCTGGTCTAATGGCTTCTGGGAGGGTTTGTAAAGGGATTTTGGTCCTTGACAGTGGTGGCTTTTGAGCACAAGGCAAACTGCTCTGTATATATTTCTGAATGTCAGTCTGTCTGCCTTTCCACCAGAAGTAGGAAGTTATCCTAGCATTTGTGGCACATCACCCATTATGGCATGCCTGCAATCTGTCATGACATTGTGCCATTATGCATTGTTGCAGCTCTCTAGGTATTACTGCTCTGTTACCCGGTGGGGTCTTACAGTATAACATATCATCTTACGTGACAAAATCTGAGGGGCAAGTATACCAGTGAAATTCTCTGTCTCTTTCCTGTCCTTTTACTTCTTCTATTGAGACATTATCTGTCTGAACAGCCCTGACTTTATGGCTGAGTACGTCGGCATTGTGATGTAAGTGACCTGGCTTATTATGTACTACTTAGTTGCATTCCCAGAGTTTCAGTCCCACTGAGTTAAGTAACTACTGATGTCCTTTAAGCTTAACATCCACACAAGCACAGCATGGTCAGTGACCACAGTGAATTTCTGCCTGCACAAACAGCTTTTGAAATAGTTTACTCCTAAAACAAGGGCTAGCAACTCCTTTTTGGTAGTACTGTAATTTATCTTGGCTGTGTTCATTTGCCTAGAAGCATAACATATGGGTATTTTTTCATCCTTATACTCCTGTGTAAGGATAGGTCCAATAGCATAATCTGAACTATCTGTAGAAAGAATAAAGGGCTTCCCAAAATCTGGATAAATCAGCAAAGGTGAATGTGTCAAATCATCCTTAATTTGTCTCATAGCTGCCTCGCACTTTTCTGTACAGTCAAGCACAGTGCTTTTCTTCAACAACTTTGTCAGTGGTTTAGCCACCATGGCATAATCCTTCACAAAACAATGATAATAGTTAGCAAGATCAAGAAAATTCTCAACTGCTTGTGTTGGTCTCGGATCCGGCTTAACTGCATCTGCACTAATGGCATGTCCCAAGTAATGAACCTACGATTTTACAGGAGAACTATTCTCTAAATATTTTCAAGCTTAAATGTGCATCCTGCAACCTTGACAACATACTTCTTAACCTCTCCCCATGTTCTCAATTATTCTTGAAAAAAATTATGATGTCATCTAAATATACAAGACAACTAATCAGTGAATCTATGGATGGAAAGTGGCAGGCGCATTCCTTAGATCAAAAGACATGCAGTGATACTCATGCAGTCCAGAAGGAACCACAAAAGTGGTCTTTGTGCACTCTTGCGATGCAATCAGAATTTATTGGTAACCAGAGTGCATGCCAAGGGTGGTAAAATATGGAGAACTCCCTGATTTGTCCAGTGTTTTATCGACACAGGGTAAGTGTCAGGGGCCATGACTTTATTTACCACTCACATATCAACATACAGACTATAGGGTTTTCCCCATTAATTGACTTCTTGGTAGGGTATCACAACGATCAGTAATGATCAGGAGTTCACAGAAGGTTAAATTATCCCTGCAGCCAGCTGTTGTTGAATTGCTTGGATAGGTTCAACAACTTAAAATTCTCTGAAGTATGACCCTTCTGCATCAGTACATTTCTGTCAGCACAGTTTCTGTGCATTTTAAGCTTTCTGGGACTCCTTAATTAGGATGCTCTTCAGAGAAGCCATCAAAGTAGTTTGCGAAATGTCTACCTACTTGAGATGCTTTCCTTTGAGATTCCTTTTCAGTCAAGCGGGGAAAAAAAAAAAAAAAAAAAAAAAAAAAATTGTTCACTGGGGCCAGGTCAGGACTCTAGGGTGGCTGTGGCACCATTGTCACACCGATGTGGTCAGTTAGGTTGTGACAACAAAGGCGGTGTGAGCAGGCGCGTTGTCTTGGAGCAGTTTCCACAATGCATGGAACTCCTTTCGGCTGCAGGTGACCCTGTAATTCAGTCTCTGGAGCTCTGCCTTGTAAAACTGAGAAAGTCCAATATTTCTGACACCAAGCAAACACTTATTTGATAGTCTGAATTTAGTGACTGGCACAGACGAGTCATCCGTTCGTGATGCCAACAGGTGTCCCACTTGGGCTTCATTGGCGACCTCCTCCCAGCCCTCTTGAAACATCTTGTCCCACCCATTTGACTGGAAAGGCAATCATCCCTGGCGGCTTCCTTAAGCATTCCAAAAGTTTCCAGTGGCATCTTGTTTAACTTCACACAAAACTTTATCGCACACCATTGCTCTAAAGATTTGTCTGTGTTAAACTCAATGCAACCACTACACGGAGGTTCATGGAAGAAGCTGCCCTAACTGTCCAAGAGCATGGCAACAACTGAGCGACCTGTGCTGGAAAGCTAAGGGCCACCCCTATCCTCCCCAACCGGTCCGACTGCTCTGTTACATGTAGACATGTTACAAAAAATTGTGATGCATTACTTTGTGGACATAACCCCTTTAGCATTTTCCATGGTAATTTCATGCTGTATGAAGTTAGTTGCTAAAAAAATGCTGCTGTTTCTCAAATAATCACGCGTATTCCTCCAGAACTGAGTCCAAAAGGTTCTGTTCTGACTCAGCAAATTTACTAACGTCTCTCGTAACTCATTTTTAATATAATCAAAATTGCATGAATATTTCTCACTGGCAACTGCTTCCTTTTGCTTTTCACTTCAGCTTCCCTTACTTCCTCACCACTCACCTATATAGTTCCTGTGGAATTTCTGTATGTCTTTATCAAAAGTTATTGACACATATTGGCACACAAAACTTCTTTCCCAATGCTTCTGATTTACTTATTCCCCTTTTGACATGAATTTGCAACCAGTTGAGAACATTGTTATGGCTTAGCAGATCAACCAGAAAGTCTGAGGTTGGCGATGTCTGGTTTTTGACATCAATCCAAAGAACTTTTCCCATACCTTTGCTGATTCTGAAAGGGTTGCTAGTTTTTAATGCCCACATATACAGCTCAGTTTTATAATATATTACCAACTGAAAATGGTTTAGGAAGTCGTTTCCAAAAGTGAGATTGAAATCTCATCTGCGTTTCCTCACTACTATCATTTCTAACCTATACTTATTCCAGTCACTTTGCAGATCCACAGAACAGGTTCCTGCAGATACTATTACCTTTTCACCTAACATACTTATACTTCAATGGATTGAGCATATAATTATCATTTTGTGAGACAAATAAAACTCTGATCTGAGCTCCTGAATCTATTAACATTTTGGCTGTCCTTCCTCTGAGCATGCCTTCTAAATCTTTGTTTGCCACCAAAGCAATCACTCCTTTCCTCACAGGATTCATTATTCATATTGTAGGCAAGGGCCAGTTGTAGGGACTGTCCCCACACTCGTTTTTCCTCTGATTTGGCAGGCAGCCATTGCTTGTTTCCCTATCATACAACAAGGGGCATGACAGCACTCAGCTGTGTGGTTCGTATTTCCACACCTCTGACAATTTGTATCATTCACAAGTACACGGTGTGGCTCATTGCTCCATGAGAGAAGCAAGACAAATGAACTGCCTCCTCATGTAACAGCCAGTCTTATGGCTTTGTCTAATGAGATAGAGGAGGCCACCTTAACTTCAGTACCAGTCTGCTGGCTTATTCCACAAATGAATAAGTCAGTGGCTCTCACCTCAGCTTCTTCAGTTAGTATTTCGTTGTGCATGACATCTTTCCCAACTCATACATATGACAAAATACAGTTGGTGTCCTGTATAAGAATGACTCAAAGTACTCAGTGTTTTTCTGGCGCAAAATGGGCAAATGAGCTCTATAATAACTTATGACTCTTTTATTGAGGTAGTGCTATGCTAATCCCTTTACCAGAACATCAAATGTCACATTGCGTAACACATCCACTTATTCTACATAGGTGTGTGTGTGTGTGTGTGTGTGTGTGTGTGTGTGTGTGTGTGTGTCATCTCAAAGTTTCAGTTTGATTACCAATAACTGGAATTCATCCAGGCAAGATTATAAATTACTAACATAGCTGATCATTTGAAGAAAAGTATTAATATTCTCACTGGACTTCCCTGAAAATGGCAGAACCAGAGCAACTGCCAGAAAATTATTGATTAGCCCTGCTTGTGGGGCCAGTGGTGGAGGCATTTGTTTTAAATTTTGTTGCTCAACCATGAGCATGGCATGCAGAGTCAGCGATAAGTAGGCAGTGATGTCAGTATTGGCACTGACCCACAGCTGACGATGTGGAGATGATGGGATGTGACATCGGCTCCCATTAATGGCGAAGTTGGCGTTCACTTGGCTGGGCCAGTGAGAGCAGCAGCAAAGCATGTGGTGCAGGTGGCATGCAGGCAGTGACTGACGGATCTAAGAGAGTGCCAGTATGGCAAGGGAGAGCCATACGTGGCCAAACGCTTGGCAGCGCCAGTGGTACATATTATGCACACACACGCGCACACACACACACACACACACACACACACACACACACACGTGGGCACATAAGAGTGTGTCAAGCACTAACAGATGAGAATGTTGTAACGTACCAGCTCTCTCCTGTGAAATCAATCAGCAGAAACTATCCACAGAAGGATATGCCAAGCTGGACTGAATGATGAGGCCAATCTGGCAGCTGGAATGAGTTTTTGCATAATGGAAATGGGGTTGTGGGCATCTGTGTTTGTCAGGAAAGTTCTAAAAAAAAGTTTATTGATTCCAAATCTTATTACCAGCGGATACAAAGGTGATGTGATCTGCAGCAATAGGTGGTGTGGCAGCCAGACTGAGGGCATGTCACCCAAGCGGAGGACCTAGGAAAATGCATCTGTTTGAGAGGAGAGCTGGTAGGCAAGATATAGACCCCGTGGTATGAGTTGGCTCTTACCAGCCCTCTCTGCGTCCCCCATGTGACAGTTTCTAGCCCTCTGATTGGCTGGCAGAGTGCACATCTTCTTGTCCCTCTGTCAGCAATGCATTTGCTATAGCATACCCCGCTCAGCAGTACCCATTTTGGGAATGCTACTCACGTGAACTGAGCTTGGGTGAGTGCATATCTAGCAACATCCAGTGCCAACCTAGTCCAGTCACTGTTCTCTCATAAGATGTAGTGCCAGAGCTCCAAGAATAAAAATGAACTGAATTAATTTTTTTTTTTGAAAAATCTTTTAATTCTCTCAACAGTCCACTCATTCTGACTGCTCACCATGCTCACAAACCTATAGATGAACTGTCTATATATGTAATTAAGTACGTACAGAGCCCTCAGAGAAGGAGCCCCACTCACAATTGTCCAGGATTGTGCTCATTATTTTCCATGCTTCCTTTCTCTTTGCAAGAGCAGATCCATTATGTCATCTGCCTTGGATCTAACTCAAGGTGCTGCCATTGCAGTTAATTCTGCGAGGATATGTAATATTTATTTCTCCATAGGAATGCACCCCAATGGTTTGAAGTAATGGACTATCCATTGTAATTTTCATATCAGTAAAAACTTGTGTTTGAGCCCTAATATCATGCTGATTATAAGTTCACTCCTTATTTGCTCCAGATGTAGCACCTGTTTCAATCTTTCTACCTTGACTAGCTTAGTAATCAAAGTGCAGTTCCTTTATTTGAGGTGGGAGTCAATGAGGATGTAGAATAGGTGAGGTAATCTGTGCTTTACAATGGCAACAGAAAATGCAATAGATCAGAGAAGAGAAAGTGTATTTTTTATTTAAGGATGACCTGCAAAATACTAATTGACCAACAAAAAAGGTCTTTCTTGTAAACTTTTGCAAGTGGTAGTTCAGCACAAAATGGTGGTCAGCCATACAGTTTCAAACTGCAGTTGCAATTTAGGTTGCTCTTCCAGAATGAAACTGCCTGTTCCTTGCCAAATCCCTTATAATCTGAGTCAGAGTGTCTCTGCATCAGTTTTGATGTTGACTAAGTGTGTCACATCTTCAGCAGCAGCAGCAGCAGCCATCTGACATTCACCTCCTCCACAACTGTCCACACATTATGGTCTTCAGGTATACATGGCTATACATATTACCCCATATTTTATGTAATACCATCTACCCATCTTCTACTAGGTCTTTTTCTTTGACTTTTGATGTCTGCAAGAATCCAGCAAAATACTTCCTTGGTGGTTTGACCACCTGTTTACCTGCCTATTTGCCTTGCCTACATCTGTTGGACCATATATACCTAAATATTTGTGAAAGTTATAATGCAATGAATAAATTATTGGGAATGGATGAAAATTAGTCTGTGTATGGCCTATAGTAACAGAAAGAAAGGATTAGATGTACCAAACAATAAAACTACAGTAAATGACCAAATTCAATACTTGCATTAGCTGTCATGCCCCTACACTTAATGGTATCAAATCGAATAAGGCTGTGAATGCCTCCCTGAAAACTATCACTGCTAATAATTTATTTAGTGTCAAAGTTTAGATTTACGAGTTGTTGGACAAGTGTTATAATTGCACGCTGACAAAAGCTCATATGTCTCGTGGACAACATGTAAATTGAATGGTCAGCCGTGGTATAAGAGACTCTGAAGTGCAGATAGTCTTCAGCATCCCTACCAGGCCAGATAGGACAGGTGAGAACAATGGATCCCCATTTGGGAGGGTGGCTGCTTAAATCCCTTTCATCAATCCAGGTTTAAGTTTTTCTTGGCATCCCTAAATTGTTTAAGACAAATGCTGAGGTGGCTCCTTTGAAAAGGACACTGCTTAATTCATTCCCCAATCATAGCATGTGTTCAATAACAAATAAGAAAGTAACCTTAATTTTCCTTTCTTGTTTGAACAGGCCTCGCAACATGTGGATTGGCATTCTCCTGCCTGATGACAGCTTTAGGAAAGTGTTTAAGGATGGATGCCATTTTGAAGTCTACATTTATTTGATTTAGTGGTCTCATTTTCCACCCCTGGGGCATGTTCGTTGCATGTATCACAATTCTCAGCAGCCATATCCGTTAATGTCAGTTGGGTGCATGGTTTACCTGTTCACCTCAGGGCTGTAAAACACACAAAAGAGAGGGATAACTAAGCCATGGTGACTCACCGTCAGCCAGACAGAACGCACTCCCTTTTTTATAGCATCAAAATACTTCACCCTACTAACTTTTGACACAAAGCTCCTACATCCTACTGTCAACAACAACAACAACACCATGCACAACTGACAGAATAGCAGTGCCAGAATACCAATCTTGAAGCCAAGAAGAAGTCAAGCCCAACTTATCCACTAAGAATCAAAACTACTAATAGTTTTTGCACTATTATTAATACTGAGAAAAAGACTAAAGAGCATAATGGCAGCTCCAACAACAATCCACATCAGAAACAGAATCAACCAAATGAAAGGACATGGCTATAACTGTAAGTACTGTTAATGACCACTTATTTTTCGTGATCTTAAGGATGCAGGTGTCTGTGCAACGATGTCGGGCCGTGTCCTACATGCTCCTACCTCATACCCCAAGCCAAGTTCCACAAGAAAGTGAAGTACAGGGTTAAGAATATTTAAGAGTTCTGTGGAATAAAAGTCGACATTTCAAGAAACCAATTTTGAACAAACTATTCCCCATTAACTGACAAAACAGTTCTGAACCAATGCATTATACTGTTACTAGCCACTATTTCAATAAACTGCTGACAGTTTTAAGGATGGGTCTCTTCTCTATTCCACCTGTGTGCCATGAGCTGATTTCAGTCGTGTTTCTGGCTGGAGTGTCTCAATCTGATAGCTGATTGTGTTGGCCGATGATGATATGCTGGACTGGATTGCCGGAGGCCAAGGTGAAGCCTCATCTGCTGTCCCAGATCACTCACCTCATAATGTGCAACTGTCACTGTCAAGAAATCTACCTGCGTCTACCCAGCAGTTCTGTCATTAGCAATGACTATAGCATCACATCCTCCAAGCCTTCCACCACCAATGGACCCTCCCATTGGTTAGTTTCTTTTATTTTCAGCCAACTCTATCTTTAGTCTATTTAACTAGTGCTCTGTTCAGAAAATAATTTACATTCAGTACATACGTGTTTAGAATAGTCTCTACTCTTTGTCAGTACTAAATTTAACATTGTAAATACCCTTTAGTTATTTAAGCAATATACTGTTTGAAACCTGCTTGCTACCTTTCCACCAGTAATGGGCATCTTACTTGTTACCAGAGTGACTTGCGCCTCCTTGCCATTGTTAACAATTCCATCGTGAATAAGCCATCCTCTTTATCCCCTTGACACCTCATTGCACAAATTGCTAAAATTTTCAAAACAATTCTTTTGGTCACAATACAAAACCATTTTACATTGTGAGAATTAGATCTGTTTTCTTCCGAATCTCATAACATAACAAAATTACATCATTCTGTTAAACTGTGTGCACATAACTAATCAGTTTAATGTAATACTTTTTTTCCAGCCAATTTTGGTTAGGGAAAAAAAATGCAGAATTTATCGTGGGGCAACACGGAATACTTGCGCTTCAGCCCCTAAAGTTTCATGAAGTTCTGATAGATGGTGGCACTACTTAGATGGTGGCACTACACATAGCCTTTAAAATTACATTTGTAGTGTAGATGTGTTCGAAGCAGAGCGCTGTAATTGAGTTTCTTTTGGTGGAAAACCAGAGCATCACAGACATTCATTGGTGGTTGCAGAATGTAGATGTAGATCTGGTAATGAACAAAAGTACTGTGAGTCATTGGGTGAGGTGTCTGTCATCATCACGACGGTGTCGTGCAAACCTGTCCAGTCTCCCATGTGCCAACGGGCCGTACACAGCTCTGACACTTGCAGTGTTGGAACATGTGGACACACTCATTGAAGGTGATCGACAGATCACAATCAAACACATCGCTTCACAACTGGATGTCTCTGTTAGTAGTGCTGACTCACCCATCCAAAGTGCAAGAAAGGACCATCTGGGCAGGATTACTTGCACATTATGTGGGTGATTGTGAGAATTTTTTGTCAAACAATGTCACAGGCGATGAAACGTGTTCATCACTTCGTACCAGAAACAAAACAGCAGTCCATGGAGTGGTGCCACACTACCTCTCCTTCAAAGAAAAAGTTCAAAGCTGCACCCTCAGCCAGTAAAGTCATGGCAACTGTCTTCTGGGACTCTGAAGAGGTTTTTCTGTTTAAACAGGGTGTATACGGCCCGGGAGATCCAGGAAAAACCGGGGAATTTTTTCATCCAGGAGAAAACCGGGAAAAACCCAGGAAATTTTCATTGTTTTAGTTTTCAGTTAAATTTTTGTAACATTGACCGGTAAGAACCAATACTCTAACAAAAGATATTACTGTATCTTGCCACTGCAGAATGATACTGCAACAATAAAACACGAAAGAGAGAAAAAAAAAGAAAATTAAACTAAGTTGCTAAGGAAATGCGCCATATACAGCAACAAAACACAGTGCTCACACAAGCGTTTGCCAACAGCAAAATGTGTCAGCGGCTTTAGGAAGACTATGCAATGCTTCATAACAACAAATTGCCTCTGATGAGCGTGACGTCACAACTGTTTACATTAGATTTGTTTGAGCTGTTGCGAGTGAGCACATGTGCAGTTGTGTCGCATATGAGTAGCACCTTCTCCCACTTCTGGCTACAGAAGTGTGACAGTTAGCTGTATAGGCAATAGCAGCCAGATGCTACCCAGAACAAAATTTTACTGGTGCACTTAAGCTGTCAGATTCATGCATGTGCAACAGGCCTGGATATTGGGGGCGGGCGGCAAACCAGGGTATCTACCCCAGCGGCAATTTCGGGGGGGGGGGGGGGCGGCCTGTTTCACAAAACACCTAGCATCGAGTGCACACGTCGGTCTATCGATTATTTATATGATTTTGAAACGCATCCCTGTTGAATAACAGGTAAGAAAGATTACATATTATCTTCTCGGTGTATCCAAGAAAATGAAATTTTGGCAGAAAATTTTTTGCCATAATGCTACACTGGTAAGGGCCAGTTGTACAGTCCCCAGCTAGCAGCCGTTAAAGTTCTGTTCTGGGAGTAGTGTGGAAAACACGTTGTACGAACACGTAATAACACCTAACCAGAGAATAAACGTGGGATAACTAAACTGGTAATTGTGACAGAGTTAGTCAAGTTAACCGGAGAATAAGTTTTAACCCTGGCAGGAATAGTTAGTGTTTGTAATGACAAGATTGTTTGTTAGAATGAGGAAGGAGAAGAAATGGGGACGCCACACAAATTATGGAAGAATATGACTGTTCCAAATTTATAAAAAAATTTGTGCTACTACTTTTCCATCTCATGCTTCAGAAGCTAGAGTGTATGAATGAAATGTGAAACTATTTCCTAACATGAAACTTTTTCCTTGTAGTAGGCCTAATAGGCATTTGATATTGGTACTTCATGATTATATTCTGTTGTGTTATAAAAATGACCATTTGTGCCAAAACAGCATCGCTTATTCGGTGTGTGTTACAATTGCTGCAATATTAGGCAGACCTATGTCGTGTTATCTAGCAGACAGTGACAAAATACACGTAATCAGGCAGAGAAAGCACACCAGTCTTGGGTATTATTCATATCAATATCTTTTTCTGTATTAGACGACGACATTTGGTTTTTTCATGTAGCAAAACCTTTGACGAACTTTGATGAGCTGATGGATGCTTTCCTAAAAGGAAAGCATGCCATGTAAAGCTGTACTAAGGTTAGTGAGAAAAGCAATTCTAGGACTTAAAAATTGAAGAAATGTGTACTGTCTTGCTTGTCTATTGTCTTTACTAGTTTTATGGATCCTATATTTACTTTTATGTCACACAAAACATAAAGTTATTAGCTGATAGGCAATAAAGAGTGCAAATTTTGTGAAGAGTTCCTGTTCTCCCGGTTACAAATAATCCCATCCAGTATTTATTGCAAGGTTGTTTTAAAAAAAAACACAGGGACAGGTTGTCAAAACGACCGACTGGGAGCAGGAGAGGCACCACAGGACATTTTAATTTCCACTGTCCTGAACACAGTCTGATGCCACCCATTAAAAAATGTTACCCATTTGAGTTCCACAGAGCGAAATACAGTGACGTGCGATAGAAAAATGCTGTTTGAAGAGGCGTGGCACTGCACTTTGTCATATTTAAGACCAAACATTTCCTCAAACACAAACATTTTATGTATCAGACTCTTCAGAAAGATGTGCGCTATAAAATGGACATATTTTTGAAAAGTCGGTTTTTAAAATTTTTGGCATCCTACTTCAAACGCTCGAGGGAGGAGGGGCACCACTATCTAGTATTGCCCCGGTTCGGAAATATCGTAGATCCAAGGCTGATCCACAGAGCAGTCTTAACTTGTAATAGGGAGGTGGGTAGCCTCATGTGACCTGTGTTTACGTTTAGTGAGTTTGCTGTTTCCTTTTCGTTTATTGCTCTCACATCAAATGAAAACAAAACGGATTTCTGTGGCTGGGAGCTATCAAGTGAATTAAAATACATTTACATAATTACAGAAGGCTAAAATACATTATTAGTTTCAGATTTTATTTTATGTCTCCTTTCTGACAGTCAAGCGTTAATTGCCTTGCAGAACAATGAAGCTATTTTTGTCGATTTGCTAAAGAAATTTGGCTTTAATTAATCTTTTCTGCTGAGCCAGGCAATTTATTTGAAATGGAGCACTTAATTCCACCCTATTGGCTAGTTTCAACTGTTCACTGCATTTTAAGTGCACATTTTCATATGCTAGCATGTATGGCATTATGTCATAATAAAGAACCAAACATGAGATAATACAGTACTGGTACTCCAATAAAATTTACATCCGAATCTGCACGTACGAATGTGCACTTTAAGCTGGATTACGCATTTTAGTATGGTTCACGAAATTCCCGTGCTCTTGGAGTATCTAATGTCTTGTTTCTTTTATGACATTATGTAAGATCTTTTAATGATGTACACGTACAGGCTTCCTGTGTCATCGTAGCTGTGCAAGCACAGTGACGCTTGTTATCTGGAGCTCTCTGGCAACTGCTGAAATGAACCTATTTCTAACAGGTTGCAGGAAAATATTGCGAATGATGGTTTGAAAAGTGTTACTTTCAGTGTAAATTTCCTTTTACGCAAGATGAACTATGTGTGAGAATGTAAGATGAATTTCTTAAATCACAGAGCATTTGACTCTTATTTAAAAATCAACTCTTTGAGTAATTGATTTAGAATAAATTAGAACCCAGAAGATCTGACATTTATATTGTACTTAAAAATTTTACTAGCACATTTGTGTAATGTACATTACAGAGTAACACGTGCAAAAAGGGGCAACATTATATGTAAAAGCTTTTCTTTTCTTGTAGCAAGACTACGTATATTAATTTAAACCATTAACTTTTCCTATTTGTATGTTCACGCTACTTAACGGTGATGTTGCTATTGGCTGACTACATCACGTGTCCCACTGTTGTCGGCTGGCGAAATCACGTGACGTGAGCTATGACTGGCTTACAAAAGCACATTGCAATCTCGATTTCAATGCTTCGAAAAATAACATGCAGTGTTTGGTGGAATTCGAATTTGCACTTTCGTAATACGAAAATACAGTGTACATGTTGCTGCACGTCAGACATCTTCCCAAAACGTGTTTTGTTCCCTGAGTTTCTTTTGCTAAAGTACTGGGAAATTCTATGCCAGTGTATAAAACCATAACCGTTCGAAAGACTGATGACTCTTACAGATTGGAGGAAAAGTATACTCTCACTTAACACAGAAAAAGTGTATATTCACCCGGGAGGAAGTGTACTTTAAACCGGAAATTCTGGGAAAAATCCGAGATTCCCCCCCCCCCCTCCCCCCGTCCACGTATACACCCTGTTAAGGTCCAACATCATGCTGCGTTGATCAACTTGGAAGTGTATTGTGAAGAAAAGACTTCAGAATGTTCATCATCACAAAAAATGCAAATGAACTTATCCTCCTCCATGACGATGCAGGGCCTCACACAAGTCTGCGCACCCAAGAGGAGCTCACAAAACTTTATTAAATTGTACTTCCTCAGCCATCCTACAGCCCAGATATCACACCTTTCGACTTCCGTCTGTTTCCCCAATGGTGGATGCACACCATAGGAAGCAATTCATGGGTGATGGGGAGGTTATTGATGCAGCAAGAAATTGGCTCAGACATCGATCAGTGGAGCGGTACCATGTGGGCAGACAGGCCCTCCTAGTAAGGTGGCCTAAGGCTGTTGCATTGAACAGAGGTTATTTTGGAAAATAAGGTTTTATAGCCAAAAGAATAGGGAATAACATGGTATATTGGAATCCTGAATAAAAGCAATCTGCTATCAGGGAAAAAAGTTCCATTACTTATTTAACACCCCACATACAAATATACAAATCTTAGATAATGTGTAGAGTTTCTAAAATCATAGTTGATTACCTATTGTGAAAGGTCACATTTCTGAATGTTAAAGGCTTTCCAATGAATACGAATGCACTATTATGCATAAAGTATCTGAAAAGCCTCCATCTGAAATTTGTTTGAAGTATCAATCACTATGTGTAAATAATCTCCTTATGTTGTGCTGTACGCTGAATCGATATAGATCATTGGATGACATCAAACATAGACTTGGGCATTTTTGATTAAAAATGCCTTGAGCACTTTTTCTGCAAATGAAATGTGAGGTTCAGTTATGATGAACTTGTATTGACTACACTATCAATAAAAAATAATTGATGGCAACAGTTGTGAGACGTGCAGGAATTAATTGTATAAAAAGGGAAATTCAGTCCAGAAAATTGTTAAAATCATGCGGACAGAAACATGACCAGGACTTACCCCAAATTGCGTGTGTATCTTCAGAATGTATTTTACTTTATGAGCTGTTGACTGCACAGGTGTGTTACTTTTTGTTTTTATAATATAGAACTCTACTATTAGTTTCTGTACTACATACAATCACACCAAGGAAACCATATTTCTGGCAATGAAATATTTTCTTATCTTATCGATGCACATCACTATTATAAATTGAACAATGTCATGGTTATTACAACCATTTCAATTTTTAGATTGAGGGCCACTGTTTTCCTGAGATTGTTGTTACAACTGAAACTGTTTGAACTTTTTCTTCTTAGTATTATTATTAAATCATTTTAGTCATAGAATTAATTTTGGTAGTTTAATTTACAGTACAGTTTCATTGTACTAATATTTTTAAGAAGCCTTTTACTGATTTATACTACCATTCACAAAGTATCATAAACACTAACTCAGAACTTGGGCAGAAATAATAATGGAATATGCTGCTTGGGCTGCAATTTGTAGAATCCATTTTAGTTTAATTAATTACCAAAATTCTACTGATGGTAGTCCTGTTAACACAAGATGTGTATCAATAAATAGGACGTTGAAACCAGTATTGACTTTTCCCCTGTAATCAAGTAATTTTGTCTCCCATCAAATATATTTTAAGGTTATTGAAGTGATCTTTACTTCATTGAATGACATATTTTTTTCCTTGTTTGAATGCATCATGTATTACAGGATGAGAGAAAGGTTAGTTTTATAAAAAAAAGTAACTTTAAATTATTTTCCTTGCTTTAAATGTTTCGTTCAAGGCAGTTATGTTTAGAAAAGTTACTAAAACCTGTAAAAAGATACTTTTGCAAAATTCATAAAAGATGGTGGCAATTTCTTTGTACTTCAGTTGTGTAAAATCACCCTGTATTATTTTTCAATTACAGATTCTTTATGTCATGTAGTGACAAAATTGAGACGTCTAACTGTTAGTAGGTCATAATTCGGTAATAATTGCTGATGATTATGCGCTACTTCCATTTCAGATTTCATAACTGTCAAACACTACATAAAGAAATGTCAACTCTGATTAGATAAACCACAAAGACTAAATACAGGAACAGATAACCCTGTAATTGGCAAGGAGCAGTAACTTTTCTGTGCCAGAGGGAATAAAAGACATCTACAATAAGAATGATGTCCAAAGATGATGTGTGATTACAAAGTTTAATATGGCAGCACATTACTGACTCTTATCAGCAGGGTATGCTTCTGCATTATAATGAATGACCTTTTTTTATGAATGACACCCTTCACGAACTGTGACTTTTTTTTACCTGCATAAAATTTTGAGTCTGCTGAAAGAGATCTTTGATATGCAAAAGTGTGTGTGTGTGTGTGTGTGTGTGTGTGTGTGTGTGTGTGTGTGTGAGAGAGAGAGAGAGAGAGAGTGGGGGTGGGGTGGGGAAATATATAGTACACATACAAATAGACAGACTGAAAAGTGTTACGAGGAACTGAGGATTAAACGCAGAGCATATTGAAATTTCCTGTCATTGTGCTATGGAATGTAATTATTAATTTTAGACAGTTCCATTTTTCCTATAACAGTTTTTAACTATATATAGTTGGCTTTCATATATTTGCTTTTAATGATTCCTGCTCCGTAGAATATATTTTGAAACACTTGTGATAAACATATGGTCTAATTAGTTCTACATGTAACTGAATCAGAGTTGACAAAAATCCTTGATTACAGTATTGTATTCCCTGTGATCACTTTTTTTTTAAAATTACTTGCCATTAAAACACTTCTATATAATCTATCTCTATAAATTAGCCCAGAGGTAAAGTGACGTATCAGTGATGAGTTCATTGTCATATTAATTCTGTACATGTCTCCAATATTTTCAATATCAGGAACTTTAAAATTTCCATTTTCCACTAACAAAAGACACACAGTCAATACATAAGGTTTAAATAACTATGTGAAGTAAAATGTAAATGTGTTGGGCAGATCTTGTGTTGTGTGGTGAATCTAGAGGAGATGGAAGTGATTCCATTGATGGGTGTAATGGAAATTTTTTCTTTCTGTCATCAGGATTGGTTTAGTTTCATTAGTTATATGTTCCATAAATCCTATCCAAGATAAACATTATGATTTGGAACATTGCAGTCAATAAAAGTTGCACATACTACATCAAAAAATAACATGGCTGCACGGTAGTAAACTTTATTTCTCTGGTTAAATTCTTGTAGAAACTTTCCGTGTTAATACTTCACTCTTTTCTGTTTTAAAGTTAGATTCACTGAAGAGTAGTGCTTATAATTTCTCCATCTGCATTCTGTGACACACCATAAAGTGGCTTGTGGTGTATAAATGTAGATTGGGAACATCTACCTTCTTGTCAAGCTCAAATATAATGTTGACAACAAACTTAATCAGTGAATAATGTACCATGAAGCCATAATTAATATTCCCAACTATTTGGATGCCAGCAAAATGTGTGAGCACCACACATACTTTTAATTATTTTATATCTGTGCCATGAATAATTGTAGCTTCCATGAAAAGTTTTGCCAAAACATTAGAACATAGGACATCAGTGAATGAAAACATGTAAACTTATTGATAATTGTATCTTTTTAATTAAAAAAAGGCCTTTGTTAGTTGAAGAATACCTCCTGCCTGAGTGAGAAATTAGTGAACATGGTGTGAAGAGTAGCTCTGGTTAATGGTTAACCTAAACTGAAAGAAATACTTTTGGATTAAAGCAGACCACTCACTGTGAAGCAGAAGCATTGAGGCACATAAAGCATGATTGTAGGGGCTGGTGGGGAGCAGCACATGCTGAAGATGATGTGAGGACATGAATTGGGACAAGGCATCAAGACAGAGGAAGGGGAAACCATTGGGTGGAGAGTACAGGGACAGTGGGTATTGAGGCCGGGATGATTACAGGAGCAGAAGATGTGTTGTAAAGATAATGCCCATCTCTGTAGTTCAGAGGAGGTAGTGGTGGAGGGAAGGATCCAGATGGCCCATGTTGTGAAGCAACCATTTGAACTGAGCATGTTGTACACAGCTACATGTTGTGCCACTGAGTGGTTAATTTTGTTCTTGGCGACAGTACGGTGGTGGCCATTCATTGTAGTGGATAGTTGGTTGGTACATAAAAAGCTGTGCAGTGTTCGCAGCAGAGTTGGTAAATGACATGGTTTCTTTCACAGGTGGCCCAGCCACTGGTGGGTTAGGATAAGCCTGTGACAGGACTGGTGTACGAAGTGTGGGGGGGGGGGGGGGTGGAGGGGAGTAGATACGGCAAATTTTGCACCTCGGTGTACCACAGGGATATGATCTCTGTGCCAAGGGGTTAGGAATAGAAGTGGTGTAGGTAGGGATGGACTAGGATGTTGGGTGGGTGACGGAACACCACTTTAGGAGGAGTGGGAAGGATCTGGGGGTATGATATCCCTCATTTCAGGACAGGGTTCCAGAAGCCCTGACAAAGGCTGTGATTCAGTTGGTCCAGACCAGAATGTTACTGGGTGACAAGGGGTGCACTCCTTTGTAGCTGATTCTTAATGGTGGTGGGAGGTTTGGCGGTGTGTGAGGATACAGCACAGCAACCCTTTTTGTGGACTAGGTCTGGTCTGTGAAGGCCTTCAGCATACTGGGCAAGGGAGTTCTCATCTTCACAGGTATGACATCCATGAGTGATAAGTCTGTACAGAAGGGATTTTTTGACATGGAATGATGGAAGCTTTCAGAATAAAGGAATTGTTGGTGGTTAGTGGGTTTAATGTGGACAGAGGTGTGGGTGGAGCCATGAGAGAGGTGGAGGTCAATGTCCAGGAATGTGGTGCATTGGGTAGAGGAGGACCAGGTGAAGTGGATGGGAGAAAAAATGGTGAGGTTGTGAAGGAATGAAGATAGGGTGTGTTAGTCCTGAGTCCAAATCATGAAGGTATCATCAATGAACCTGAACCAGGTTAATGGCTTGGCCTTTTGGGAGGCTAGGAAAGTGTCCTCTAGATGGCCCATAAACAGGTTGGCATAATAAGGTGTCATGTGGGTGCCCATGGCTGTGCTGTGGGATGTTTGTATAACTTCCCTTCAGCGGAAAAGTAGTCGTGGGTCAGGATATAGGTGGTAAGGTGTTTAAGGAATGAGGTGGTGGGTCTGGAGTCGTAAGGACATTGGGAGAGGTAGTGTCAAAAAGTGGCAAAGCAATGGTCATGAGGGGTGTGGTATGAACAGTGACATAGGAATGCAGGAGGTAAAGGTGTGGGGATGGTGGAAAGTTGGTGAAGTAAGTGGTTAGTATCTTTAATGTGGGTGGCTAGGTTTTGGGCATTTCATTGGAGGTGTTGGTCAATAAGAGAGCAAATTCTTTCAGTGAGAGCACAATAGCCAGCTACAGTGGGGCATCTAGGTTTGTGGATTTTAGGGAGCATGTAGAAGGTGGGTGTGCAGGATGTTATTGGGGTGAGGAGGGAGATGGACTCAGGAGAGAGCTTCTGGGAAGGGCCTATGGACTTCAATGGGGTTTGAAGGTTGTTGGATTTCTGGGATGGAATCACTGTGGTGAACTTGTAGGTGAAGAAGTCAGACAGTTGGCGGAGGCCTTCAGTCAGATACTCACAGCAACTCATCATGACAGCTTCTCATCGTTTTTGTTATTTACAACTACCCCCAGATATTTAAACTCATCTACTTCTGCAAACATGTGGTTATTGATCTGCAGACTTCCCATCTTTTTTCTCTGTAATTTCATTCCGACCTGACAAATTTTATTTTCTCATCATTTACTTCTAATCCAGCTTCCTTAGCTTTTTGAAAGACTCATTTTGCCAGTGTTTTAAAGTCCATCATTATAGTGGTGGAGCCTTTGTCTGCAGAGAGGATGATTAGGTTAGGATCTGTTTTCAGGTTATGTATGGCTGTCCTTTCTTCTGCTGAAAGGTTAGTGTTCCAGGGAAGGGACCTGGGGAAGGATAGTGAAGTCAAGTTGGAGGTAAAGAATTCCTGGAAGGTGACCAGGGGGGTGGTTAAGTGGGAGGGGAGAGGTTCACAGTTACATGGTGGTGTAAGCTGGGAAGGGCAAGGTTCAGTGTTGGGACTGGGTTGGCTTTGGTTGGGGTATTCGTGGCAAAGAAATGTTACCACTGTAATGGTCAGGAGAAGGATAGTAGGTCTTTGACAAGTCAAACATTGGAGAGAAAACATTGGGTACACTGCACACAAGCTTCCACCAGAGATAAAAACCAGTAACTTGAGAATGAAATGAGATATTATTCTGCTCTCAGTTTTAAATAAAATTTTGTTATCTTATCCTACATTTGATTCCAGCAGTTTATGAGCTAAGGCAACCACACCTCTGCCAACTCTTCAAAATTTCATACAATGCTTTACTTAATTTGTTGCAACACAGTTATTATGACAAATAATGAAAGGGAATTCACCCCTGTATCGAGGAAGATATCAGATTGTGAGATGTGCAAATGTCAATTTTTTTCACAAGATACATTTTCTGAAAATCATATAATAGCAGCAACACAGCTACAACAAAGCCAAACTCAGCTCAGAAGGCAGAGAGCACATCTGTAGCAGTCCAAAGGCTAGTAATTTCCTAAATACATCTCTCCAATGTCTGCTGAACAACCCTTGGTTGTTGAATGGTGTATGCATTAAAATTTCATGATCATCTTACTGTTTTTGTTGGATCTTTTATTCCATTCCAGCCTAATCCCTCATCATTAAATCCTGTACCTAATCCAGAACTGTTTTTATTTCTACCAGTAATACTTTTAATCTTGGTTGCCTCACTGGCACCACACGAAGATGTCAAGCTTGCACAATTCTCCTCCATTGTTGACTCTCTTGGGCCCTTTCGTTCTCAGAGCTGTTCTGACAATCATCTTCCATATTAGAAAGCATTGGTCAGATGTCAGGAGTTATACAAAGCAAAGCAGTGAGGAGGGATGATGAGAGCTTTTGAGATACTTAATCCAAACAAAGGCTGTTGAGGATAAGGAGAACAGGAAAAGACAGATTATTGTGATTCACCTTAGCCCACTTCTTGTGGTCAAGGTCTGCCTGGCTCGATATACACCACCAGTAACCAAGTTACAACTATATATAAATGTCAGTTGCAAACTCACTAGCATCCCTGCCCCCATGGATGATACAACAGATTACCTAAGGAATGTTGAAGTGAAATGCAGTGCTCCTTAGGGCTTTTGTTTGAAGCTAATGAGTGGAGTGGAGTCAAGTCGAGTCTGACTGTGACTCATTTTACCTTCTTACAGGGTATATTTTTCCAGTAATATTCATTTTCAGTAGCTAAAGCATTCCATTTTATTTTGTTTTAGTGGTCCAATTTGTGTGCTAAATCAATCATAAACTGGTGGTTGGTAGTGAATAACAGTGACCTTACTAGCATTATAATGAAATTATACTACCATAAAATTGCTGTGCTTGTGTTCACATGTATCTAGTTAGTGTAGTCATGTAGATGGTGCCCAGTCTAAAATTTTGCATGCATTAATTATTCAACTGAGACATTTTATCAGTTGCACAAAGTCCTTTTGCACCATGTTTGAGTGTCCTGTAAATTGCCCAAACTAACACTAGAAGGGGTACCAGCCATTGTTTATACCAAATTACAGTTTTTCAGCACATTTTGACATACTGTACATGGCAAAATATTGTAGTGCAATATGCCCACAAGCATGGCAGTGCATAGTATTGTAGCCATAGTATGTAAACTTTAGCCAAATGATTGTATCAAATAGAGACTTGTGATGTTTCTAGCCACCACTGGAAGTTCTGGTCATGCTGTAGCAGCCACTATCACTACCTTAATTTGAAAATAAACATGTCTCAATAGATTTGTAGTTCTTTGCTGTTTATAGGAAATGAACTTCTGCTTGCTCTTCAGACATACAGTTAAACCCCATGTCAGTGAACCAATATTTAAGAAATTTTCATGTTTAATGGATGTTTCCTTTGGTCCAGTGTAACTGCCTTTAGAACAACATTCTCCGTTTGTAATGAACCCTAATTTAGGAAAAGTTCGCTTTTAATGAATGAATATGAAACAATTTACAAATTAAATCCTATTTTTTAAAAATTTCTAACTTGGTTGGAAGGCTTCTATCCTTATGTTTTCTAGGTAGATCTTAAACATTTTGGCCAGTATTTTGGTACTCCAGTCTAAAAAGTTCAACTGGGGTTGACTAATGTGTCACTGGGCCAGAAAAAATTTCAGTTCCAAAACATTGCTGGTCTTTTACATTTTAGTTCCCTCAAAAGTCTTCTCTTGTCAAACAAAAATTATATGATAGAAAATAAAAAAAATTGAACCTAGAAGAAAATGTGATAGAAACAAAATGAGCAAAGAAAAATTGACAGCACTTTTCTGTGATACTATTGATGAAAATGATGACATTAATAATTGTAAAATGTAAGCTTGGGCTCTGTAAGAATATGTGAGTACTGCCTTACACTTGAGTTTTAATAGCAGTGACTGGATGACTGTAGGAATTTTTGGAAGATACTAAGATTAGAGCAGACTCAGGAATAGTGTTCTTATTACACTACATTTGAAGACAACTTTATGTGTCAGGAAGATTATAATGTCTTTTTCTTACAACCCTAAACGTGCAAATCACTTGCACCTCTGGACTGGAGCATAATTTACTCTGTGGAAGCAAAACACATCATTTGTGCAGAGCTGAATTTCGTTCCTTGAGACAAAGACAATAAAGGAAATTTATCATTTTACAGACTGCACACTAAGGTGTGACTAACACAAAACAGAGCTGTTTTGCTAATTCTGGCCTTGCTACAAAATCATTTGTATTTGAATTAAATTTCTGAAAGAGGAATAGAAAACCATTACTGATGTTTTAATAAGTGAGTCAGTTCAGGGCTGTTTCTCATGACAATTTGATTCGTAACCCAGATGAAGGTGAGATGTGTGATTCTCTTGTGAAGGAACAACCTAAAATTAAGGTGGCGGTGGTGGTGGCAGCGGTGGTGGCGGAGGTGGTGGCAGCGGTGGTGGTGGTGGTGTGACAGTGAGGATGATGATCATGATGCTGAAAAGGGTGATTGACTTACAAGATATTTCCAGTAGCTATTTTTCGTCAGTTCTTCCAGAATTAACCAACTGGAGTACCACACTTGTCAGTGTGTTATTTTGGAAGAAAGGAGCAAACTAATTTTGTTGATTTTTTTTTTTTTTTTATTGAACAAAACACCTTACTTAAGGACTTTTTTAACTTCCATTATCATGTTCATCCTGTGTCATTTCTCACATCTGAATAAAACCAATGTCTACTTGCTTTTGGATGCTTTCTTTAAATCACAATGCAAACTGGTTATTTTGTATGTAACCTGAAAGTGGAAACCTGTTGAGTTCAAGCTAGGCAACACTCACTCAAAGATTCCAGCATGTGGTAGCTTGTAATTAACAAAATCTTTTATCATCTAAAAAGTCTGAAATTACATTCTAGTCACCCCTTTGTTGTAAATAAGGTAAACTCCTATTTAAGGATACCCCCTCCCCCATTAAAGGAACAATTATTTCAGTCACCAGAGATTCACTGGAAAGGGATTTTGCTTTAAATTGTAAGAAATCAATTGAAATTAAAATTGAGAGATTCTTGCATGACCTTTTACAGGTTGCTGAAGGATTGCCAGGAGTGCACAAAGCAGAAATACTGCAGCTTTGTGATGAGGTTGACATGTTATCACATCAGTTAAGTGATTTGTGCCATCAGGGACTTGGTAATTCAGCCCGTGCACAAGATATTGCAAGGTACTTATATTCTGCATATCCAATTTATTGCACATCATTGTCATCACAGTTATTATTCAGTTACATAAATTCAACTTCTGGAAGTAACTTCTTAGCCCTAACTGTGTACTTTCTTAAAATGTGATGTTTTACAAAGTTGCTAATAAGTAAAGATGTACATTGTCACTGCAGTTTGTTGTGAAACATTTCACTGCTGTATTATATTTTTAGGATTTGTTTTTGATGGAGTTTGGATATTGGTGTTGGAAGAAACTAGTGTTCTGTGAAAATAGTTGATGACTGCCAGAGGATATAAAAGCCATTCTGGACAATCTTAGCCATATGATTCATAACTTACAATTGTCTGCCAGTAGTACTTTTAATTAAAACTTGTTTTCAACTGTTGTTTGTACAGGGCACTATCACAGAAGCTCTATGAACTGAAGAACCGTATCCAGGATGCAGTTGTTAGTCGTGTTGTAGAAGATTTTGTTGACATTAGCACTCCTCTCAAACAATTTACGGATGCTGTCCATTTGCCTGAAGGTAGGCTATTAAAAGATTAGTGCCTGTCAGAAACAAACATATCAGGTTCATACTCCTTGGAGTAGTCTTCAGTTTCACAGACAGAATAGTTCATCGTATTATTATTACTTTTCTTTCATGTCTAATATTGAATTAATGTAGAACTTAATATGTTTGCAAAATACCCTTACTACATTCAGACTCACTCACTTGCAAGTACAGTATTACAAACTAGCTTATTTTATTTTATGTAAATTGTACAATGCTGATAGTGTTTATGTTGTAGCAAACATATTATTTGCTAGCACTAAATGATGAGACTTCAGTCATATCACTGGTCTTCCTTTAGTGTCATTAATAATGTTTCTTTTTGTGGATGCCAAGACTTTCAGTTAACATCAAATTGAACAGCAAAAGAAACAAAATTGAATTTCCTACAGGTCAGGCTATATCTGCATAAATTACATACCACCATCTACGTCACTGTCATCAACTATATCTGCCATTTGCATGTTCTATTATGTAAACTTTTTTACGGAATTGAAGAAAGTAAAGGTGAAAATATTGAACACTTTGTACGGTTGTAGCTGATTCAGTGCTGTGTTCACATGTTCAAATTGACAATAGTAATTGTCATTACTGTCAACAGGATGATTAGTTGAGGGCAGTGTATGTCATAAAAAAACACCAGTATAGTTTAAATTCATTACGTCCTTGGAATTCCATCATGAATCCATTTTCTTCTTTATGGCCATTCATTACATTGTGCTAATGATATACAAACCTATCAGTGTATCAAATGCCACCCAACACATAAACACGGAGATTTTCTCACAGACAAATATTTGAATATATAATGCAAAATTAATACTACTTAGAGAAATAGAAAGTTTTAAGTTCACAGTCGTCCATAGATGGAGTCATTTTGGATAGGATAATTTTGGGTACTGGGCCATGTCATTGTAACTACTAAAACAGCTAAATTTGCTACCATTTCTGACTGACTTGCTGCGGTCCTCTTCAGGATGGTTCACAATTTACTGCCATGAAGAGGACCACAGCAAGTCGAAAAGTTCGCAGTTTAGTTGTTTTAGTAGATGTAATGACATGGCCCAATACCCAAAATTATTTTATCCAAAATAGCAAGTTTATTCGTTCTCATATCACGCCTTAGTTAGTTTGAAATCCACCCATTTCTCCTTGACTTTATAATGCTACATAACACTTGCTATCTATGAAATATACATGGAAAAGGCAAAATGTAAATGTTCACTGGCTGAAATTCATATTGTCTAGAGATGATGTAATGTGTGATGCTAGTTATCACATTACTTCATGCTTTTTTTAATCTCTTCAGCAAAAAAATCACTTTTAAAACAATTACTTCACTTTATTAACAATTACTTCTCTTCATTGCTAGCATGGTTGTGCTCTAGGACTGCTCCCAGTGTAAAGACCATGAGCAACCAGTGCCTAGGCTTCTCCAAAAACATGCTGCTTGTGTCACAGAAAGTAGTTACTAACTAACTACAATATACTATGATTTCCCCACATTCTGACATTTTGAGATTAATCGCAAATGCTAAAATAAGTACTTGTTATAAAATTTCATTATTCTGAGCTACTCATTGCGGCATATTGTCCACGTTATGTGACAATTGATAGAATCATGCTTACAGTCCCTAAGAGCTCCGAACTCCTGGCGGAGACAACTGACATGCACAACTAAGTTCTTTTAAATCTTCAGAGATAGAAGTTGAAGTAATACACATGTACTTGAAAGTCGTGTGCATCAGCAGTGTGTTGTCATCCATGAGAATGCACCTCAAAAGAGTAATAGTGTGAACTTCCGATAGAGCCCACTACTGGTGAGTGCCCATTTAAACTCTGCCATGCTACACTCGCGATCAGTTACCGTGTTATTACTGCTTGCACACATTTGCCTTATCTTATTATGTACAGTATATGTTATGGTGTGTGGCATACATGCCACAGTCTAATAAAGTTGTGCTAATTTTCTTGGTTGTGTTGTGTGACCAAGTCACAACACAAGTGATGATGAGTGTGAGATTGTTCTCAGTGCACTTTTCAGTCTGGTTGGTCCTCTGTTGTGTCTACAATGTGTGATGGTGCTACTGATGAGTTTTTATGCCAGCTAGTTGATCAGCAAGGGGTTCTTACTGTGTCTTGCAGCATCTCAGTCAACAGCAGGAAGCATTCGCCACAGCGTAACACAATGAAACCAAGGTATTGCAAATGCTCACCTCTGTTTTGGCGAATTGGGATCTGTCTCAATCTACGTCACCTGCTGCATTGCTCCCTACACCTCGGTTTGCCTGTCGCTACCCTGGTTGTTTATCCCTTGCCATTTCTGGCTTATAATGAGTTTGTCAAAGAATGGAAAATCTACAAAAAACATTTGTGGCAGCATATTCGTGTACTTGGATTGACTGACGTTACCTTATGCCGTGCTTTCTTTTTGTCTTATCTCCTTGCATGTGTTAACTCTTTTGCCAACTGACCCTGCTGCAGGATCTGTCTCTCCTCTTATTTGATAACATGTGCAACCTTGTTTCAAAATACTATTGTTATTGTAAGCAGGCACACATCATTGCCACTTGAGTTGTTTTATCAGTGTCACAAGAAACCAGAACGTTCCTATAAGACTGGGAGCAGCTGAGCTTCATGGTTTTTGCCGTTGTTGCCACTTTGTCACTGATGTACATAAGGAGTCATGTGGTAACCAAATGGTTCATGATGCAATCGTTTGGTTGGGCCCCAATCATGAGGTTCATGAGCAGGCCCTCCAGTGTGAAAACCCCTCCCTCTCCGACGTTCTAGCTATTGCAAAATTGTTCGAGGTTTCGAGGGCTGCGGGTACTCAAATTGAATCATGATGTGAGGCTGCAGAAGTTCAGTCGCCGTCGTCTGCTCACCCACCATTTGTTGGACAGTTCACAGGGGGTGGTATGGTGGCACTGGTCCGCACATGAGCAAAACATCATGGCGGCTGAACCAACTTACTGTGGCAGCCACAGTTCCAGCAGCAGCTCAGCAAGCCTGATAATGAACAACAATGCAAGCGCTCTATCCTTCCCTCTTGTCCATCATGTTCTGTCACTCCTGATAGGTTGGATTGTCCTAAGAGGTGGGCTATTAGCCACCAGTGCAACAAAACAGGCCACATGACTCCTGCTTGTAACGCAAAATTCCAGCTGCCTATTGCAGATACTGACATGGATGTCAATTGTGCATTGGCATTCTCTGTTGCACCCAATAAGCTTTTTATTGATGTCAAGGTTTATCAGAAGGTATTGCATGTGCAAATCGACACTTTTGCTGCCTTGTCACTATTCAACTTGCAAACCTACATGGACTTGTGTTCTCCCCCTTTAGCACCAGTGTCACATACATTAGTCACCTACAATAAACAAAGCATTCTGATCTTAGATAGTTTCTCTGCCCCAGTCACATATAAATCTTTGGTTTGTCTGCTGACTTTTCTGGTGGTGAACAATGCACACACTGAAAATTTGTTTGGTTTGGACACCTTTAACGTTTTCGGGTTTACTATTTCCGATGAAGTTAATCTCGTCTCTGATGAAGTGCTGTATACACAACTCGACTCTTTATGCTTTGAATTTTCCACCCTGTTTCCTGTGCTAATAATTTCAAAGCCCACATCACCACTCCAATGCAGCCGCCATCCCCACTGGAGCCGTCTCCTCCACCTCAGCTGCCAACTGTGCGGTCACCACCACCACCACGAAGCCCTGGGCCAGATGCAGACATAGAGCTCGCCCCAGCATCACCTATCCTGCCGTATGAATTGACATGAGAAGGCAGACTGCAATGCTGCCCACACCCTAAGTACTCCAACCATACGCCCCAGTATCAGCAAGTCATCTCAGTCAGAGCCTCGTGAAGGAACACACCATGGACATCTCGTTAATCCGAGCTGTTCCTGAAGGAAAGAGGAAGTAATGCACACACACACACACACACACACACACACACACACACACACACGAAAGCCATGTGCATTAGCAGTGAGTTGTTATCCACAAAAGTTGCCTTGGAAGAGCAATACAGTGAACTTTTGATAGAACCTGTGATGGGAAAGTGCCTATTTAAATCCTGCTGTGCCATGCCCTCTCTCAGTTATCATATTATTACTGCTTGCATACATTTGCCTTATCTTATTGTGTTCAATGTATGATATGGAGATTGGCATACATGCCACAATGTAATAAAGTTGTACTAACATTCTTAGTTGTGTTGTGTGTCCAAATCACAAAGGTAGTTGATTTTTGCAAAGAAGAAAACAGCATTTGTTAATACTGTTGTTAATGCTATTTATTTACAGAAATAGTGCCATTTTGTGTGAATAAATAGCATTAATAACAGTAGCTGGTTGCTGTTTCCTTCTTTGCAATAATCAACCTGTATTTTGTACATATCCATGCTCTCAAAATGTCAGTTTTCAGAAAAATAGCCATATTCAGAACATCAGGGAGTGTTGTCTGCTAGAAGTTAAATACATTACAATAGTGTCATAATTACTCTCTCTCTGCAGAGATATTGCCCAAATCACAAATGAGAACTAAAAGTATCTTAGTATTCAGTCAGAATTTAAAGAACAGCTCGGAAATTTACTTACAATGCAAAAGCAACACTAACTTCAAACAACCACTTGAGAATGAAAATGTGTGTTCTCGGTGAAAATTCCAGTATAATTAAAAAATATTGAAAAACAATGGCCAAATTTTTCTGAAATGATTTGTCTAAAAGTAAGAAAGTTACAGATTAGAGAAGCATTTGACATGCGTTTGGATGATGCACAAGATCATACATCAGCTGAGATGTTCATATGCTAGTGGTGTAAGGAGATCTCTGAGTTAAATTCTACCAGACAAGAATCCTCAAGTACTCTTTAAAATTCTAAAATTGTAAGTTGAACATTGAACTTTAAATTATCAATCGGCAGTTCATTTGCTGTACACGATTTTTGAGCATCATTCAAAGATGTGTCAAATGTTCATTAATCTGTATTATTTCTTACTTTAGACAAATCATTTCACAAAACATTTGACCTTTTCTTGAAGCTTTGTTCAGAAAGCATGAAATAGAATGTATTTCAGTATCACTCAGTATTGTGTTGTTACTAAGAGCGTATAGATAAATGGGAAGCAGACAAATTTCAATTTATGTTGTGATTTGATATTTTTGAGAGTGCATTTACATAGCTATCAGCAGCTGTTTGTGAAATATTTTCATTTTCCCTGAAATAATTAATTAAATTTTTCTTAATTGCCCTGATTTCTTTCGAGTAAGTAAACCTTTTTGTTGCTGCAAAACTACACCTGACACTGATCAGTTTGATATCCCCATTTGACCATTTCCCAGTCTTCACTTGGCTATGAAAATTCGGACAAAAATCCATTGTGTAATTTCTACAGAGTCTTTGTGTTTGCTTCACTCAGACATTTGACGAAGAATAAATGAGAAATAAATAATATATGACATCATCAAGTAAGACAAACATAATAAACTCTTAATTTCATATATGTACAGAAAAATCTTAAACTAAATGTTAAATACAAGAAAGGTACTTAAAATTAATTTCCAAAACATGCTAATTAATCCCTGTGCATGAATGCATATTTTACTTGCACCCAGTTTGAGATTTTGAAAAATTTTAAATGAATGGCTTCTCTCTCAGATAATTTGGGGAAACAATAAATTTTATGACACAGTTTTACCAATTAATAAAATTTTGTGAATAAAAATTTTTGTTCCTTTAGAACTACAAATATATACACTTTGCACCACTGTAGCATGTTATACTTTTTGTGTACTCTGCTTTCAGTTTTGCTATTCACAATACATACTATTCAACACTCCCTGATTCTTCAGGTTTGATCAATCTTAGTCACTCACTGTGTGCAGCCCTATGCTAACTGCTCAACTTCACAGAAACTTCAAGTGTATCCTTCTGCCTTGGTGAGCAAAATGTAACTGTACAACAAACATAAACAGAGCATCATTATAAGTCTGTGGCCCATTCACCTATCCCAGTTTATACAAATACTTGGAGAGACCCATAAATTCTAGACAAGCTATATTATTCAAAAAGAAAAATTTACTGTGAAAACAGTCAACAATCAAAACAAGACAAACTTATGCAATTCACAAACCAGCATTTGGTATGGGATTTAGTTCTGAACCTCTAATGAAAAGTGCCGTACAACTCCCAAATGTTACGTTACAACAGACATCTCATCACAAATAAAATTCCCTCACTTCCTCATATATCACACAAATATATCTTTTTCTCCTCTCAACTGTTTCCCATATATAAACTGACAAATGGCACAACTTTCCTTCAGACTGGTGTATATTAACCATACACAAATTAAAATCTGTGTTGTAAAATTCACTTCAAAAGTACATTTGACACATGCAAGATAAAATGTTGAAACATTACCCTCTTAAAATGATAGAAATCTGTTCCCTTCCAAAATTACAAAGGTATCCCCACTTCAGCATCCATACTTTCTTCACAGCATGACAGTAAACACATAACACAAATTAAAGAAATTATGTGGGCACAGATTAACTAATAACATCCCCTGAGACCTAAAGAAACACTTCAGAGTAGTCATCTTGATTAAAGCTCCCAATATTCTTCTGCAGCCATTTGTGCAAACTTTTCATTTTCCTTACCATCAACAACATTTATCTTGTCAGCAGAATGTGATGTATGCATTTCAGCACAGCTATCATCTCACTAATTACTGTTTTCAACAATGACATTATATACTGATTCGACACAATTGGTACTAACATTTACAACAGTATTGCATGCATCTGCTACTGCAACTACATTACATTAAATTGAAAAACATACATTTCTACTATATCAGGCTCACCAGTGTGTGCCATAGCTGTGAGATAGGCTGAATGAGGAAGACACTTACTCCACATTTCTGCTGGTGCTCAGATGGAGTGCAAATGAAGCCTCTCCTTAATGCACTATTTCTTAATATTGTGTATCACCCCACTGACTTGAGGACCGGAGCTCTGCAGCACCTATCTGCTTATTGATCATTGCAAACACAAGCACATCATTTGTGCTCTCTGTTATACATGTGTATAAGGGACATCAAGTGCATTCGTCAGGAAAGGATTTATGTCAATCAGTTAGTCAGAAAAGAACTACCATTTACTTAAAAACTCAGTGGATTCATAAATTGGACATTAAGGGCATAGCACTTCCCCAGTTATACTTGAACGTGACACCAAAGCAAAGAGACCCAAAGTAATACTAAGCATGTACCTTTAGAGACACACTACATTTACCACTATCCAGTCGTTGCAAGTTTTCTCTTCAGCAGTTATCCGTCCTAATCAAGAATACACCAACACAATGCACTAGTATGTTGAAGTCTTGCTTTAGAGTTGAGGCAAATTGTGGAGTTGTGCAACCATCTCTAAAACCAGTGGATAGGCTTAAATCAGCTGCTTGAATTCTTTAACTTTGCCAGAGCTGGACTCAGCATGATATGTTATCATACAATAAGACAATAGTATAGTGGCCTTGCTTAGTTCTTGGAAGGGGAAACTGTAGAATACTAAGACTACTGGCCATTTCGTTTTTCTGTCTAGCGCTCCAACACAGACATCCATCGACTACCCAGTTACAATGCCTTCACTTTAAAAACACAAGAGGCACCCCTACTTAAAGCCTCTGTTGTGATCAGCAGCCTCCATGTTGAATAAATCTTTGTCTGCAAAGGCCTTGTCACACAACTGATTAACTGTCATCACTTTCAGTCTCTAATGAATTAACATCACATTCTTTTTCTTTTTCTGAGCTGCTAAATTCAGTGGCAAACTCAGGATCACTACATTCATTCTTTTTGGAAAGCATTGCCTAAACAACAATACTGGAGGGAATCTGAAAGCAGTTCTGTTCTGGAGTATCCAAAGTGGCACACAATGAAGATGATATGTAGTGGCCACAACCTCAACCAAAATGAACAGCCAGGCTACAAATGTAATACCAGATGCTCTTTAGTGGCCAAACACTTAACTATCAGTACTGAAATGGATATAAGCTGGATTTTATTTTTCCGAATGTCTGTCCTTACGTTTGCTGAATGTTCTCAGGACTTTAAGTTTGTGTCAGAATAATAAAAACAAAGTAACTTGGGGTTTAATGTTTAAGGGGTTAAATCAAGCACATTTTACTCAGTAGCATGTTCTGCCACTGGATAGTCAACTTTGCTCTTTGCCACAGTTTGGTGGTGGCCATCATTCTAGTGGACAGATGATTGGTGATCATGCCCACATAAAATGCTGTGCGGCAATTTCACCAGAGCTGGCTTATGGCATGACTGCTTTCACGCATGCCCCTGCCTCTGATGAGTTAGGATATTGTGTAACAGGCCTGGAATAGGAAGCACTGGATGGGTGCTTCATGCAGGTCTTGCACCTGGATCTTCTACAGGGATATGACCCATGCAGCAAGAGGTTGAGAGTGGGTGTGGCATAAGGATGAATTAGGATATTGTGTAGATTTAATGGGTGGCAGAATACCATTTGGGTGGGGTGGGAAGGGTTGTGAGTAGGATGTTCCTGATTCCTAGCCACAGTGATAAACGGTAAAAGCTGTGGTGAAAGATGTGTTTCGGTTGTTCCAGTCTGGGTTGTTATTGGGTGCTCCTTTGCAGTTGGCTCTTGGGGTGGTCATGGTGATGGGGTACATTTGCTCTGCAGGCTTGCTGCTGGCATGTCACCCCCCTTTGCTCATTGGGAGCTGTATTACATTTACACTGCAGGGTCATTGCTCACTGGGAGTAATTACCCTGCAGCTGTTAACATAGCTATCAGAGTCACACATGGCACTGCTGGAGTGACCTTGAAGCAGCCAATTATGGCTCAAGTTTCAGGACATGCACCAATGACAGCAGCTTGTAAGAAGAGCCTGCTGATAGGTCGTAGTGAGCAGCAGGCTGAGCAGCAATAGTGCAAGTTAAATGGGCCAGTAAGACTCAGTGGGTGTATTTCAACATCGCCAGCAAGCAGTGAGTTGGGAGCATAACACATCCGTAGTGGTGTGTGACGATATGGGATGGGGAGTCTGTCTGTAGACTGGATTTGTTTAGTAGTACCTATCTGTGAAGGCCTTTGTGAGACCTCCAGTATATTGGGCAAGGAAATTCTTATTACTGCAGATGTGCCATCCACGCATGTCCAGACAATATGAGAGTGATTTTTTGTTGTGAAAGGGATGACAGCTCTCATGATACAGATGCTGTTAATGTTTAGTGGCCTTGATGCAGACAGGGGAATGGCTGTAACCATCAGAGAGGTCGAAGTCCTTGTCCAGCAAGGTGATCAGTTGGACTGAATAAGATCAGGTTAAACAAATGGGAGAGAAACAAATTTCCATGTCACAGGTACTATTGAGCCACATCCCCTCTCTCTTGTTGCCACTTCTGTAGCTGTTGCTTTAAACTGCTGACTACATTTGCAAATTCTCCACTATATGCATCTATCCCTGGCCATGGTACACAGGAAAATGAAATCCCTCCATGTTGACACCTTTTACTATATCTTTACTTGTTACCACCTTTGCATTGCAAATCTGCTTCTGCCAACTCTTCATAACAAATTTAATGAGTGCCTGAACTTGCTGCTTCACCGATCACATAAATAATATACTAGGTACCTGCACCTGTAATAATACCATTTACATCAAAACCATAATCGGGAGCATTAGTCCTAACAGTGACTTCATGAAAATCTCTTATAATATCATTCACACGATCAGTATTTTCATCCATTAGATTACACTATTCACTTCCACCTCTCTGTAATGAACAGTAGCCCAATAACACTAGCAATTTTCTTGGCACAAGGTTCATTATTCATAGCATCAGCAAGTACGTGAAACTGATGCTTCACCCCAAGGTACATCAGCTTCAATGACACTTGAAATAGCACATTTACAATCAGCAACTTCATCAAGACAATCAACATTGACACACAAAATATACACCATCTTGACCTCTCTATCTGTGAGGGTATGCTGAAAAGTAAAGCCTCTGAATTTTTTATGTGAAAACTCTTAAAGCTTTTGAAATAAAACAAATGTTAATAACATTCTACATCTTCTTTTTTCATGTCTGCATACTTATTTTAAAACATAGTCACCCTGACGACGAACACAAATCACCCAGTGAGAGACCAGTTCTGTTGATACTACCATTGGAAGCTGTTTGACTTTGTTGACAGAGCCACAACCTCTCGTCTGCTTGCACTGCCTCATCACTATCGAAGTGAATACCTCAAAAGTGTTTTTTAAGTTTTGGAAACAGATGAAAATTGGCTGGGGAAAAGTCAGGACTGTATGGAGGATGATCGATGACAGAGAACCCAAGGTATCTGACTGTTGCAGATGTCACAGCACTCATGTATCACCTGGCATTGTCGTGCTGAAGAAGAGGGTGGTCAGTGTGTGTACAAACTCTCCAAATTTGTGCTTTCAGTTTCCTGGGGATCTCATAGTACCTTGCAGAGTTTATGGTGGTGCTTTTAGATATGAATTCCAAATGTACCTCTCCACGTAAATCCTTGAACACTGTGAACATGACTTTGCCTGCTGATTGCATGGTCTTGAACTCTTTTGGTGTTGGCGATCCTTTTTGGCAGAACACCATTGATGCTGTCTTGTTTTCAGGGTCAGAATTATTAACCCAGTTTTATCACCTGTCACAGTGCTGATAAGGAATCCATCACTGTTGCATTGAAAATGTGAAAGAAATTGTTCACAGATGTCCAGTCTCCACTGTTCCACATCAGGAGTGAACACTTGAGATACCCATCGTGCACACAGTTTTCTGTAGTGTAGCTCTTGAATGCCAGCCTGTACACACTCTTTGTAATATGCCGCACTTACCTGAGAGGTGTGTGTGTGTGTTTGGGAGGGGAGGGGGGGGGGGTGTATCGGATGTTTTTCGCTGATGAATTCATCAACTCAGTTCCAATGAATTTCAACAGTTGCCATATGCTATTTCCACTCTGAACTCTGACACGCATGTTGAGGTTAGCCCACTGGTTGCTTTATTACAAGCATGAACAACCCAAAGTCACACATTACCGATATCTATACAGTCATCACCATACATAGCTTTCATTCTTCCATGGATTTCAATTGGACGCACATTTCCTATGGTTAGAAACTTGATTACAGCACTCCATTTCTTGCGCACACCACCATGTTACACACTACAATTCAGAATCGTCTAGCAGCAGAGGGTTACAGCTTAGGTCAGTGAAGTGGGAAAGTTGGCTGAGTAATATACGCAACATGTAAAACCTTAACCAATATTGAGAACAGAATAAAAAAACGCGGCGCCAATACTTTTCAACGTGCAATCGTGCATGGGTTCTTTAATCAGCATGTCTCTCCTGGTCTTTTCCCAGGCTCAGTGATAAAATCCTACCTTAGACCTCAGCTAGGGGGGTACCTACTAGTTTCCTTCATTTTGAGGTCAATCTGATCTGTCAGTTGATCTGTTGATGTGATCGTAATGTGACTGCTGTAATCTCTTCTATTATTAGGTCCTCAATTTTTTATCATGCGATCATTCATGAAACCTGTGTTGAAATTTCTGTCCCATTTTGTCTATCATGATTTCTGTCAATGTGGACATATTGCCTGCTATTTCTAAATGGGGAGGTGCTGTCCATCTTCCCTACATAATCAGTTGAATAAATCTACATTAACTCCTGGAGTATCTAAGAAATCCTGGGTGATTTTCTCTTCAAAGTAGAAGTAACAATTAATAGCACTATTAGCTTGTCCAAATCATCCAACTTTTCAATTTTCCTCATAAAAACATCTCATTTTCTTTTCATATCTGTATCTTCGCCCATTTAGAAAATCATTTATAATTATAGATTGTTTTATGTCTTCCCTATATTTATTCAGAAATCCTCTCTCAGAATCTTTGTATGTAAGAAAATTGTCCCTATTATGAATTTGCCTGTGACAGGGTTTCTCCTTCCATGCCCCTTTTGTATACTTAATCTTTTGCATGTCACACATGCCATTCACAAGTCTGTCTATAAAATATGCAATAAAATCAACAGGGTGATGTTTGCCATCATTATTATTGAACCAAGTTATTGGCAGCATATTTACAATGTTGCCAACATTTCACTGTTCCCTTTTTGCAATCTTTGACTCAGCATTTCTAATCTTTTTTTACATTACAGTATTGACAACCTGTAATTTATTCACAGTGATTCCTACCCCATTAACAGTTTCTGATATCGCCGTGTGACTCCTTTCTAATTCTGTTTTCAGTCTTTGTTTCATTTAGAATTTTCAGCTGTGCATTTTTCACCCAGCTTAACAATTTCTTCCCTTATATCTTATTCTATCTAACACATCCCTGTGCACTTTTTCTCTATTTCTGATTTTCGCTTGGGTTATATTGGCCGGCATTGTTTTCAAATTATTCTCCACATACTAAATACTGTTTCTCATTTTGCTCATGCTATTTTTAACTCTTTGTCCATCTGTTTTGATTAGGTTCATAATTACTCACCTTGCACTTGTGTGCTGTGTTCAGTTCCATTAACACTTCTCTGCAGTTGTCAGGAACATTTATAATTTCCTTTGTTGTATTTGAATCTGTATAATACTTATATTATGATGTTTGACCCCACGTCATTTGCATCATTGCTTGTAGATTATTATGGTTCTCCATTATTGCAGTGAACACAGAAACTTTGTAGCACACTACAATAAATACTGCACACGTGCAAATGTACTCAACTTTCAAAGTCTTTATGTCCACTGCTGCTATATGTAGCATTGGAAGATGCTGCTGCCCTGAATCTCCTGTAGTCTGCATCACAACACACTGCTCAGTGTTAAACATTCACTACGTGGCTAATGCTACAATCTCATCTGCTGAAGTCCAGAAACGCTGTTCTTGCCACAACTTTTGCTGCTAGTGGGCTGTTCTGTGTGCCACTAGCTCTCTCTGAAATCTGGATGTAAAAGGAAAAAAATAATGTTCACTGGCTACAATTCATGGTGTGTAAGAGATTATCTAATGTTTGATGCTAATTATCATGTTACATCCTGCTTCTTTTTTTTTTTTAGAGCATGCAGCCCCTTGGGCAAAAAGAAAATCACTGTTAAAACAAATACTTCACTTTATTGTAATCATGACTACACTCCTGTACTGCTCCTAGTTGAAAGAGCATGAGTAACATATGATAAATATACAATTTTAGTATATTCTGGCTTTCTAAGATTAATCATAAATTCTGCAGTTAACAATCCTTAGTGCAGCACAGTTATTCCATTCTACTCCTGGTGGAAAATTCTCCGTAATATGTGACGCTTGGATACATTAATGTTCAGAACTTCGGATGGAGACAAGTGACGTGTGTATAATATCTTTGAGGTATTCAGAGATTCTCACAATGCTGTCGTAATATGTATGTTATTGTAATCTCATAACTTTAAATCTCCGTGAGATAAGTGGAAGTCATTTTGGCTGTATTTGTTTCTCACTTGTCTTATTTTCATTACATACCTCTTACTTGCTAGTATCCTTAGTCAATATTATGAAAAGGATAGAGGGCTGATCACTATATAGAGGAGACATTAAGTCACAGACAGGCACAATGGGAAGACTGCTATACATTTAAGCCTGACCACTGTCTTTGGCCACTGAGGCCGGACTCCAGTCTCTGGCTGCAGCAGCCAGAAACATCAGTCTTGTATGTGTGCATTCTCCTTGTGTGAATGTGTGTGTATTTTCTAGTTCAGAAGAAGGCCTTTTGGATAAAAGCTTAAGTGTATGTCTTTTCATTGTGCCTGTGTGCGACATCATCTCCTCACTATGGTGAATATTGATCTGTCCTTTTCATAACACTTGTTATTCTACCCTGGACTTCCCATTGTTTGCTGATATCTTTGTGGTAGACATGTGGTCTTATCTCTTGTTCTTTTTTTGTACCACCACTGAGAATGTCATTCTCCTCCTCCTCCTCCTCCTCCTGGGTGATATAGCTCTCCATACTAGTCTATATCAAACAAACCTCTTCATCTCTGCATAACTATTAGAACATGTATTCATTTGAACCTGATTACTGTGGTAAAGCTTTGGTCTTTCTCTACAACCCCATCCCCAACAGATACCAAATTGAGTATTGCTTGATGCCTCAGGATGTGTCCTATCCTATCGGAAGATCCCTTCTTTTTGTCTTTTAGTCAGTTTGTGCCATAGGTTTCTTTTCTCCCCAATTCATTTCTTTAACTTCTCAGTTATTTGATGTACCCATCTAATTTTCAGCATTCATTTGTAGCACCACATTTCAAAAGCTTCAATTCTCTACTTGTCTGAATTGCCTGTCCTCCACATTTAACTTCTGTTCAGGGCTACACACTAGACAGGTACCTTCAGAAAACATGTAGTTTTAATTTATGTTAGATGTTAACAAATTCCTCCTTTTCAGAAATGCTTTTCTTGCTATTGCTAGTCTACATTTTATATCCACTCTACTTTGGTTGTTCTCAGTTTTTTACTGCACAAATAGCAAAACTCATCTAATTACTTTAGTCTCTTAGATACTAACCCAATTCTCTCAGCATCACTTGATTTGATTTGACTATACTGTGTTACTTTTGTTGATACTCGTCTTAAACCACCTATCAAGATACTGCTCTTTAAAGTCCTTTTCCATCTGTGACACAATTACAATGTCATTAGCTAGCTTCAAACTTTTTGCTACTTTCCACTGAACTATAATTCCCTTTCCAATTTTCTGCTTGATGTTGTAAATTGCGTGCTCCGAAGTACAGATTAAATAACACTGGGAAGAGACTGCAATGCTGTCGTCACCCCATGGTCAACCACTGCTTCCCTTTCGTGCCCGTCAACTCTTTGTAACTGCAATTTGGTGTTTGTACAATTGTAGATAATGTTCTGCTCCCAGTATTTTCTCCTTGCTATCTTCAGAATTTTAGTCATCATTATCAGAAATGTTCTCCAAGCCTAAAAATGCCGTAAACATAGAATTGCCTTTCTTTAACCCATCTTCTAAGACCAGGCATGGATTCAATATGGACTCATGTGTGCCTACATTTCTCTGGAACCCAAACTGATCTTCTCCTTGGTCAAATTCTACAAGCCCCCCCATCCCCCTCCCTCGGCCGTTCTTCTGTAAATAATTCATGTCAGTATTTTGCAACCATGACTTATTAAACACTCTGAGTTATCTGGGCAGAGCTCATGAGCCACCCTCACAGCTTTAATTCTGCCATCCCCCCTCTCTTACTTGCTGAACTTTGCAGACACTCTCCTTTCCATCTCGATTGGGTATCATGCTGGGAAGGAAGGAATGCTTGCTCATATATAATTCTCACCAGACATATTCCCCATGTTTTTGGACCACTTGGAGAAGCAGTTGGCATTGTGAAGTTTTGATATAATGAAGAAGTATTCCATGTGGTGCACTAGTGGTTGTGAGGACTGCACTGCCCCACCTTACCCAGAATTCAGGCACTGTGCAAGTGGTGTTCAGTGAATTGAAAATGTAGAAGATTTTGCCAGAAAGTGAGAAATATGTCTAATAACAAATTCAGGTGTTGTAAACATGTTGAGGAAGTAGGACACTTCGTTTCTGTGCTGTTTCATTAGTCTTTAACTCATGTATATCTACATACTAAATTATGCATCATGTAACGCAAATGGTATTACAGATACTCCGGGTGCTGAATACAACTTCGCAGAGAAGGCTAAACAACTGCAGAATTTTTCAAGCCGTGCATCAAAAACTGCTCGAATGGTTGCAGCTGGTGGCAGTGGTGGCAATAAGAAGTTAGCTGAGGCACTGCTTAGTTCGGCTTCACAGGTATGATTTGGTAAATCTGAATAATTATTTTTCAGATTGATATAGAGAGCATTTTCATTTTATATGTAGACAGGAGCGGTTGACCCTTACTGGAACTCACTGAAGCCATGCAGAAAAATGCAAACCAAATTATATTCACAGTATATTAAAATGGAGTCTTTACTGCTTAGTATTTTGTTCCAACTGAATTGCTTCTATGTCCTCCCTCAATCCAACCTGATAGGGATCCCAAACGCTCGAGCAGTACTCAAGAATATGTCGTATTAGTGTTTTATAAGCGGTCTCCTTTATAGATGAACCACATCTTCTCAAAATTCTACCAATAAACCGAAGACGACTATCTGCCTTCCCCACAACTGCCATTACATGCTTGTCCCACTTCATATCGCTCTGCAATGTTACGCCCAAATATTTAATTGATGTGACTGTGTCAAGTGCTACACTACTAACGGAGTATTCAAACATTACAGGATTCTTTTTCCTATTCATCTGCATTAATTTATATTTATCTATATTTAGAGTTAGCTGCCATTCTTCACACCAATCACAAATCCTGTCCGAGTCATCTTGTATCCTCCTACAGTCACTCAACGACGACACCTTCCCGTACACCACAGCATCATCAGCAAACAGCCACACATTGCTATCCACCCTATCCAAAAGACCATTTACGTAGATAGAAAACAACAGCGGACCTACCACATTTCCCTGGGGCACTCCAGATGATATTCTCACCTCCGATGAACACTCACCATTGAGGACAACGTACTGGGTTCTATTACTTAAGAAGTCTTCGAGCCACTCACATATTTGGGTACCAATCCCATATGCTCGTACCTTAGTTAGGAGTCTGCAGTGGGGCACCAAGTCAAACGCTTTCCGGAAGTCAAGGAATATGGCATCCGTCTGATACCCTTCGTCCATGGTTCACAAGATGATATGTGAAAAATGGGCGAGATGCGTTTTGCAGGAGTGATGCTTTCTAAAGCCGTGCTAATGCATGGACAGCAACTTCTCTGTCTCAAGGAAATTCAGTATATTCGAACTGAGAATATGTTCGAGAATCCTGCAACAAACCGATGTTAAGGATATTGGTCTGTAATTTTGAGGATCCGTCCTTCTACCCTTCTTATATACAGGCATCACCTGTGCTTTTTTCCAGTCGCTCGGGACTTTACGTTGGGCAAGAGATTCGCAGTAAATGCAAGCTAAGTAAAGAGCCAATGCAGTAGAGTACTCTCTGTAAAACTGAATTGGAATCCCGTCAGGACCTGGTGATTTATTTATTTTCAACCCATTCAGCTGCTTCACAACCACAGGGATGTCTATCACTATGTGCTCCATACGGGGATCTGTATGAGACTCAAACGCCAGTATGTTTGTACGATCCTCCTGCGTGAAAGTTTTCTCAAATGCTAAATTTAAAATTTCAGCTTTCGTTTTGCTGTCTTGCATTGCCAGGCCAGACTGATCAGTGAGTGACTGGATGGAAGCCTTCGACCTGCTTACCAATTTTACGTAAGACCAGAATTTCCTTGGGTTTTCAGCAAGATATTTTGCTAAGGTATGACAGTGGTAGTGGTTGAATGCTTTGCGCATCGCTCTTTTTACAGCAGCATGAATCTCTACTAACGTTTGCCTGTCCTCATTCTCCCGACCTTTCTTGTACTGCGAGTGCAACTGTCTTTGCTTCCTGAGAATTCTCCGAATTGCGCTGTTAAACCACAGTGGGTCTTTTCCATCTGTAACCCACTTTTTCGGCACATACTTGTCCAATGCGTGATTTACAATGTGTTTAAAATTTGCCCATAATTCTTCCACGTCCATCGTACCAGAAGTAAATGAAGTCGATTCATTTACTAAGTGGGATGCTAACAACTGCTTATCTGCTCTTTCTAGTAAGAATACTCTCCTAGCCTTCTTGACCAACTTTTTAACTTTTGTAACCATAGTCATAATGACAACATCATGATCACTAATCATTGTCTCAACACTTACACCGTCAATGAGGTCTGGTCTGTTCGTGGCTGCCAGATCTAAAATATTTCCATTACATGTTGGCTGTCGATTTAGCTGCTCAAGACAGTGTTTGGATAATGTGTTCAAAAGTAATTCACACAACGGCTTGTCTGTACCACCTGTAATGAATCCATAGACATCCCAGTCTATACTAGGTAGGTTGAAGTTGCCTCCAATTAATATAGCATGATCCGGGTACTTCTGCTATAATACAAAACGTGCAGCCCTTCTTTGAACTTTTTCTGGGGTGAGGATCCCACACCTCGCAGCAGTATTCTAAAAGAGTATGGACAAGTGTAGTGTAGGCAGTCTCCTTAGTAGATCTGTTACATTTTCTGAGTGTCATACCAATAAAACGCAGTCTTTGGTTAGCCTTCCCCATAACATTTTCAATGCACTCTTTCCAAATTAAGTTGTCCGTAATTGTAATTCCTAGGTATTTAGTTGAATTTATGGCCTTTAGATTTGACTGATTCATTGTGTAACCGATGTTTAACAAATTCATTTTAGCACTCATGTGGATGATCTCACACTTTTTGTTATTTAGGGTCAACTGCCAATTTTCACACCATTCAGATATCTTTTCTAAATTGTTGTGATCTTATGATGCCTTTATTAGTCGATAAATGACACCATCATCTGCAAACAACCTAAGATGGCTCCTCAGATTGTCTCTTATGTAGATGAGGAACAGCAAAGGGCCTATACCACTACCCTGGGGAACGCCAGAAATCCCTTCTGTTTTACTCGATGACTTTCCATCAGTTACTACGAACTGTGATCTCTCTTATGGGAAATCACAAATCCAGTGACATAACTGAGATGATATTCCATAAGCACGCAATTTCACTACAAGCTGTTTGTGTGGTACAGTCTCAAAAGCCTCCTGGAAACCCAGAAACACGGACTCAAACTAAAATCCCTTGTCAATAGCACTCAACACTTCATGTGAATAAAGAGCTAGTTGTATTTCACAAGAACGATGTTTTCTAAACCCGAGTTTACTGTGTGTCAATAGACCGTTTTCCTCGTGGTAATTCTACATCTACATCCACATCCATACTCCGCAAGCCACCTGATGGTGTGTGGCGGAGGGTACTTTGAGTACCTCTATCGGTTCTCCCTTCTATTCCAGTCTCGTATTGTTCGTGGAAAGAAGGATTGTCGGTATGCTTCTGTGTGGGCTCTAATCTCTCTGATTTTATCCTCATGGTCTTTTCGCGAGATATACGTAGGAGGGAGCAATATACTGCTTGACTCTTCGGTGAAGGTATGTTCTCGAAACTTCAACAAAAGCCCGTACCGAGCTACTGAGCATCTCTCCTGCAGAGTCTTCCACTGGAGTTTATCTATCATCTCCGTAACGCTTTCGTGATTGCTAAATGATCCTGTAATGAAGCGCGCTGCTCTCCGTTGGATCTTCTCTATCTCTTCTATCAACCCTATCTGGTACAGATCCCACACTGCTGAGCAGTATTCAAGCAGTGGGCGAACAAGCATACTGTAACCTACTTCCTTTGTTTTCGGATTGCATTTCCTTAGGATTCTTCCAATGAATCTCAGTCTGGCATCTGCTTTACCGACGATTATCTTTATATGATCATTCCATTTTAAATCACTCCTAATGCGCACTCCCAGATAATTTATGGAATTAACTGCTTCCAGTTGCTGACCTGCTATTTTGTAGCTAAATGATAAGGGATCTATCTTTCTACGTATTTGCAGCACATTACACTTGTCTACATTGAGATTCAATTGCCATTCCCTGCACCACGCGTCAATTCGCTGCTGATCCTCCTGCATTTCAGTACAATTTTCCATTGTTACAACCTCTCGATATACCACAGCATCATCCGCAAAAAGCCTCAGTGAACTTCCGATGTCATCCACAAGGTCATTTATGTATATTGTGAATAGCAATGGTCCTACGACACTCCCCTGCGGCACACCTGAAATCACTCTTACTTTGGAAGACTTCTCTCCATTGAGAATGACATGCTGCGTACTGTTATCTAGGAACTCTTGAATCCAATCACACAATTGGTCTGATAGTCCATATGCTCTTACTTTGTTCATTAAATGACTGTGGGGAACTGTATTGAACGCCTTGCGGAAGTCAAGAAACGTGGCATCTACCTGTGAACCCGTGTCTATGGCCCTCTGAGTCTCGTGGACGAATAGCGCGAGCTGGGTTTCACACGACCGTCTTTTTCAAAACCCATGCTGATTCCTACAGAGTAGATTTCTAGTCTCCAGAAAAGTCATTATACTCGAACATAATATGTGTTCCAAAATTCTACAACTGATCGACGTTAGAGATATAGGTCTATAGTTCTGCACATCTGTTCAACGTCCCTTCTTGAAAACGGGGATGACCTGTGCCCTTTTCCAATCCTTTGGAACGCTACGCTCTTCTAGAGACCTACGGTACACCGCTGCAAGAAGGGGGGCAAGTTCCTTCGCGTACTCTGTGTAAAATCGAACTGGTATCCCATCAGGTCCAGCGGCCTTTCCTCTTTTGAGCGATTTTAATTGTTTCTCTATCTCTCTGTCGTCTATTTCGATATCTACCATTTTGTCATCTGTGCTACAATCTAGAGAAGGAACTACAGTGCAGTCTTCCTCGGTGAAACAGCTTTGGAAAAAGACATTTAGTATTTCGGCCTTTAGTCTGTCATCCTCTGTTTCAGTACCATTTTTGTCACAGAGTGTCTGGACATTTTGTTTTGATCCACCTGCCGCTTTGACATAAGACCAAAATTTCTTAGGATTTTCTGCCAAGTCAGTACGTAGAACTTTACTTTCGAATTCATTGAACGCCTCTCGCATAGCCCTCCTCACACTACATTTCGCTTCGCGTAATTTTTGTTTGTCTGCAAGGCTTTGGCTATGTGTGTGTTTGCTGTGAAGTTCCCTTTGCTTCCGCAGCAGTTTTCTAACTTTGTTGTTGTACCACAGTGGCTCTTTTCCATCTCTTACAATCTTGCTTGGCACATACTCATCTAATGCATATTGTACGATGGTTTTGAACTTTGTCCACTGATCCTCAACACTATCTGTACTTGAGACAAAACTTTTGTGTTGAGCCATCAGGTACTCTGAAATCTGCTTTTTGTCACTTTTGCTAAACAGAAAAATCTTCCTACCTTTCTTAATATCCCTATTTACGGCTGAAATCATCGATGCAGTAACCGCTCTATGATCGCTGATTCCCTGTTCTGCGTTAACTGTTTCAAATAGTTCGGGTCTGTTTGTCACCAGGAGGTCTAATATATTATCGCCACGAGTCGGTTCTCTGTTTAACTGCTCAAGAACATAATATATGTTCCAAAAGCCTGCTGCATATCGATGTTAACGATATGGGCCTGTAATTAAGTGGATTACTCCTACTACCTTTCTTGAATGTTGGTGTGACCTATGCAACTTTCCAGTCTTTGGGTACGGATCTTTCATCGAGCGAACGGTTGTATATGATTGTTAAGTATGGAGCTAACGCATCAGCATATTCTGAAAGGAACATAATTGGTATACAGTCTGGACTAGAAGGCTTGCTTTTGTTAAGTGATTTAAGTTGCTTCACTAATCCGAGGATATTTACTTCTACGTTACTCATGTTGGCAACTGTTCTTGATTTGAATTCTGGAATATTAACTTCATCATTTTTGTGAAGGCATTTTGAAAGGCTGTGTTTAGTAACTCTGCTTTGGGAGCACTGTGTTCGATAGTATCTCCATTGCTATCGAACAGAGAAAGCATTGATTGTTTCTTGCAGCTAACATACTTCACATACGACCAGAATCTCTTTGGATTTTCTGCCAGGATTCGAGATAAAGTTTCATTGTGGAAACTGTTATAAGTATCTTGCATTGAAGTCTGCACTAAATTTCGAGTTTCTGTACAAGATCACCCATCTTGGGGATTTTGCGTCTGCTAAATTTGGCGTGTTTGTTTCGTTGTTTCTGCAACAGTGTTCTGACCCGTTTTGTGTGCCAAGGAGGATCAGCTCCGTCATTTGTTAATTTATTTGGTATAAGTCTGTCAATTGGTGCCGATATTATTTCTTTGAATTCAAGACACATCTGGTCTATAGTTATATTTTTAATTTGGAAGGAGTGGAGATTGTCTCTCAGGAACGCGTCAAGTGAATTTTTATCTGCTGTTTTTTTTTTTTTGTTTTTTTGAATAGGTACATTTTTCTTTTATTTTTGGAGGATTTGGGGGTTACAAAAGCAAAAAAATGCATGAATGCAATGATGTATCAGTGTGCACAATGGGCTGATGCCACACACATTGTGGGCGGTTGAATGGTCTGTGTTAAAGATAGGCTGGTTATGCAACATGGGATTCGACCACAGGACGTAGCATATTAGAACAGAGAAATGCATATGTTTGTCTGCTAGCTTAAGTTGACTTTAATGAAGCAATTTTTGGTGTTGATGAGATGAGGGTGTTTTGAATTACCATTGCGTCAAATACTGGAAGAGATCAGGCCTGAATTAGGTCTAAGTGGACAAGGACATTTTGAGATTTGGATCGGGCAGGGGGGCATGCACGGATAGTCAAATGGTAAAGGCGACCGCTCAGGAATCGGAAGTTTGAGTCCCAGTCCAGCATAAATTTGTTTATGTCGCAGTTGGTTAATAGATCTATACACATTGCAGCTGACATAATGAAATGTACATTCAACAAATAATTTCTGAATAATAATTCATACAGCTGCTGATTGTCAAATGAGTGGCACTCCCTCAGGGTTTGACCAAAGTTCCTTTTACTTCTGAAGACTTCTCTCCATTCAGAATGACATGCAGTGTTCTGTTTGCTAGAAACTCTTCAGTCTAGTCACACAATTGGTCTGATATTTTGTACACTCAAATTTTTTTTTTCAATAGACGGCAGTGTGGATATGGACACGTATAGAAGGCTTACAGAAGTCAAGGAACACGGCATCCACCTGGGCGCCAGTATCTGCTGCTTTCGGAGTTTCACAGGATTGTTTTTGTCGTTTCCCATGTTGATTCCTGCAGGGGAGATTTTCAGTCTCCAGAAATGTCATATTACACAAGTGCAAAACATGTTCCAAAATTCTACAACAGGCCAACATAATAAATATGAGTCTACACTGAGGTGACAAAAGTCTGAGATGCCTCCTAATATTGTATGGGACCTCCTTTTGCTCAGTGTAGTGCAACAACTCAGTATGGCATGGACTCAAAAAGTCATTGGAAGCCTTCTGCAGAAATATTGAGCCATGCTGTCTCTATGGACGTCAATACATGAAAAAGTATTGCTGATGTAGGATTTTGTACACGAACTGACCTCTTGATTATGTACCATAAATGTTTGATGGGATTCATGTTGGATAATCTGGGTGGCCGAATCATTCACTTGAATTGACCAGAATGCTCTTCAAACCAGTCACGAACAATTGTGGCCTGGTGACATGACACATTGTCATCCATAAAAATTCCATTGTAGTTTGAGAACATGAAATTTATGAATAGCTGCAAATGGTCTCCAAGTAGCTGAATATATAACCATTTCCAGTCAATGTTTGGATCAGTTCGAACAGAGGATCCAGTCCACTCCATGTAAATACAGCCCACACCATTACGGATCCACCACCAGTTTGCTCAGTACCTTATTGACTATCTGGGTCCATGGCTTCATGGGGTCTGCTTCCGACCATCAGCTCTTACCAACTGAAATGGGGACTCATCTGACTGGGCCACTGTTCTCCAGTCGTCTAGTGTCCAACTGATGTAGTCACAAGCCCAGGAGAGGTGCTGCAGGCAATTTCATGCTGTCAACAAAGGCACTCGTATCGGTTGTCTGCTTCCATAGCCCCTTAACTTCAAATTTCACCACATCATCCTAACAGATATGTTCGACGTACATTCCACATTGATTTACGTGGTTATTTGACACTGTTGCTTGCTCTATGCAAATGCCACTACTCTTGTGGTCATTAAGTGAAGGCTGTTGGCCACTGTGTTGTCTGTGGTGCAAGGTAATTCCTGAAATTCAGTATTCTCGGTACACTCTGGACACTGTGAATTGCAGAATATTGAATTCGCGAACAATTTCCAAAGTGGAATGTCCCATTCATCTAGCTCTAAATATCATTCCACATTCAAAGTCTTTTAATTTGCACTGTGCAGGCATAATCACATTGGAAACCTGTTCACGTGAATCACCTGAGCACAAACGACAAATCTGCCAATGCACTGCCCATTTATACCTTGTGTATGCAATACTACCACCATCTGTATGTGTGTATACCACTATCCCACGACTTTTGTCGCCTTAGTGTATAGTATTGTGTGTCTGTTCGATAATTATTCTATAAACATGAATGATCTGTGCTCAGTCATTAGGAATGCTTCACTCTTCTAGAGCCCCGTGGTACACTGCTACTAGAAGAGGGTCAAGTTCTTTCACATACTCTGCATAGAATCAAATTGGTGTCCCATCAGATCCAGTGGCCTTTCCTCTGTTAAGTGATTCAATTTGCTTTACTAGTCCGTTCACTTATTTCGATACCAGCCATTTTGTCACCTGTGCAATGATATAAAGGATGTACTACAGAGTGATCTCCCTCTGATTAGATTAGATTAGATTAGATTTACTTTCATTCCAATTGATCCATAGTAAGGAGGTCCTCCAGGATGTAGAACACGTCAGAAAAACAATAATACATGACAAATATTTACAACTCAAATAAATAAGCTAATGTACCATTCCACATGTCCCAAGTGGAATGATCATCATTTTTTTAAATGAACACTATACAAAAGAATCACTTTACAAACACTAATGCACTGAATTTAAAGTAAAAAAAGTTTTTTTTATTTATAAGGTAATAAACATGTAATAGAACTACTATAATACTTATTTCACACTTATATATCTAAAAACAAAGATGGTGTGACTTACCAAATGAAAGTGCTGGCAGGTCGACAGACACACAAACATACACACAAAATTCAAGCTTTCGCAACAAACTGTTGCCTCATCAGGAAAGAGGGAAGGAGAGGGAAAGACGAAAGGATGTGGGTTTTAAGGGAGAGGGTAAGGAGTCATTCCAATCCCGGGAGCGGAAAGACTTACCTTAGGGGGAAAAAAGGACGGGTATACACTTGCGCACACACACGCACACATATCCATCCACACATATACAGACACAAGCAGACATATTTAAAGACAAAGAGTTTGGGCAGAGATGTCAGTCTGCCTCTTCTGCCTCGACTGACATCTCTGCCCAAACTCTTTGTCTTTAAATATGTCTGCTTGTGTCTGTATATGTGTGGATGGATATGTGTGCGTGTGTGTGCGCGAGTGTATACCCGTCCTTTTTTCCCCCTAAGGTAAGTCTTTCCGCTCCCGGGATTGGAATGACTCCTTACCCTCTCCCTTAAAACCCACATCCTTCCGTCTTTCCCTCTCCTTCCCTCTTTCCTGATGAGGCAACAATTTGTTGCGAAAGCTTGAATTTTGTGTGTATGTTTGTGTTTGTTTGTGTGTCTGTCGACCTGCCAGCACTTTCATTTGGTAAGTCACACCATCTTTGTTTTTAGATATATTTTTCCTACATGGAATGTTTCCCTCTATTATAACCATATCATTATTTCACACTTTACAATGAACACATTACTGCATGGAAATTGTGCAGAAGTTATATTGTGTATATATATATACAAATCAGTTGGTTCTACTGAGAAATTCATCAATGGAGTGGAAGGAGTTGGCCACCAATAAATCCTTTAGGCTTCTCTTAAACTGAATTTCACTGGTTTGTTAAGCTTTTTATGGCTGCTGGCAAGCTATTGAAAATGTGTTTTACTGAATAATGCAAACTTTTTTGTACAAGAGTAAGTGACTTTAAATCCTTGTGAAGATAATTCTTATTTCTAGTGTTGATTCCATGAATTGAGCTGTTGGTTTGAAAAAGTGATATATTTTTAATGACAAATTTCTTTAAGGAATAAATATATTGTGAAGCAGTAGTTAGTATCTCTAGTTCCCTAAACAGGCTTCTGCAGGATGTTCTTGAGTTCACACCACATATAACTCTTACTGCACATTTTTGTGCCCAGAAAACTTTAGCTTGGCTTGATGAATTACCCCAAAAAATAATCCCATATGACATTATGGAATGAAAGTAATCATAATATGCCAACTTTTTCATTTTTATATTCCCTATGACTGACACAATTCACATTGCAAATAGAGATTTGCTAAGACACTTCAGCAGTTCTGTGGTGTACTCCTCCCAGTTGAATTTATTATCAAGCTGTAATCCCAAGAATTTAACACTGTCCACTTCTTCTATCTGCTTGTCATTGTATGTTAGGCATATACTCGTGGGACACCCCTTACAAGTTCTGAACTGCATGTAGTGTGTTTTTTAAAAGTTTAGTGACAAAGAATTGGCTAGGAACCAGTGATTAATGTCCACAGATATTTTATTAGCCGATATTTCTAAGACTACACTTGATTTGCCATTTATTGCAATGTTTGTATCATCGGCAAACAAAACGAACTTGGCATCTGGTAATGTTACTGATGAAAGGTCATTGATATACACAAGAAAAAGTAAGGGCCCTAAAATGGAACTTTGTGGGACCCCACATGTAATTAGTTCCCAGTTGGATGATGCCTAATAACACTCTTTGTTTCCTACCAGAGATATAAGATTTGAACCATTTTGCAGCATTTCCGGTTACACTATAATATTCTAATTTACTTAAAAGGATATTGTGATTTACACAGTTAAACGCCTTTGACAGATCACAAAATATTCCAGTTGCCTGCAATTTTTTGTCTAATGAATTAAGCACATTTTCACTGTAAATGTAGATAGCCTTCTGAATATCAGAACCCTTTAGATATCCGAACTGTGACTTTGACAGTATGTTATTTGAGATAAGATGGTTATAAAGCCGATTGTACATTACTTTTTCTAAAATTTTTGAGAATGCTGGCGAAACTGACATGCGACAGAAATTTGATGCTATTTCTTTATCTCCCTTCTACTTACTTACTTACTTTCTGTGTCTGGAACTAGACTTCAGACTTCCAAAAATCAGCAGCCAATATGGCCTTGTCATTCGCCTACCATAAGTCATTCATTGTGCAGGGCTGGTCCAAATATGGACAGATAAGCAGGTGTTGAGGATCCTGGACAGAACCACACAGACAGTGTGTGTTCTCATTCTCTTTTAGGAAACCCCATTGCTGCAGGTTTGTCTTGCACTTTCGCACTTCTACCCTCATATGGTTTAGGGTTCTCCAGACTGTATGGTAGGTCTCCACCAGGCGCCAGTTCTTCTTTTACATCTTTATGGGGGTTTCTCAGGTCGATTTCCCACCTTTTCAAACGATTCTCTGCAGCTGACCCTTCCAGGACTCGGGTACGTGACAGGAAACTCTTCCTCAAACAAAGCCATTAGTCAGCAGGCTGGTGTCCATATAAAGGATGACGCATGTCCTTTTCTTGCTTGGTTTTTTCAGCTTCGGCAGCGATGTCACGTCGTATGTTGGGCGGTGCGATCCCCATGATTAAGTACATCTTGTGCACTGGGGTTGGCCTCAAGCATCCGGTAACAACCCGTGTCATTTCATTCACCACGACATCAACTTTTCTCGCGTGTGTTGATGCAGACCATACTGGAGTGGCGTATTCCACGGCTGACACACTGAGTGCAAGGGCTGAAGTTCTCAGGACTTTTGGGTTAGCACCCCAGGATTCGCTGGTTAGTTTCCTGATGATGTTTCTAGTTGAGACTTTTTCCCTTGTGGCATTACAATGATGTTTATAGGTCAGTGTGTGATCCAACGTGACACCTAGATATTTGGGCATTTTACAATGCTCGAGACGTTCACCTCTCCATATTACATTTAATTCACGATTTGCCGCCCTGTTCTTTAAATGGAATGCTCAGACCTGCATCTTGGAAGGGTTCGGCCTTAGGTGGTTTGCCTCATAATACTTGGAGAGAGCTTCCAAGGTACTGGTTAATTTCTCCTCTACATCCATAAAGTTGGGCTGCAACTGCAGTGTCATCGGCGTACATAAATTGGCGCATGATGTTTGGCACTGGTTGGTTATCTGTGTATATATTATACAGAGCTGAGAGCTGAGGTTGGCCATTCCTCTGATTTCTCCACCTGCTCTTCTTGCCCTGGAGACAGATGAGAAATCTCCTATTATGCAGGAAAGTACCTATCAGTGACGTCTTGTCACATTATATACTTTCCTAAGGAGCCTCCAATGGTTTACAGTATCATATGCAGCTGAAAGGTCTATGAATGCCACTCCCATGATCTCTTTCCTCTCAAACCCATCCTCGATATGTTGGGTCAGGTTCAGGACTTGACCGCAGCATGATTGGCCTGTTCAGAAACCTGCCTGCCTTGGGATGATCTGTTGTTCCAAGACGCTTTCTATGCAACTTAGCGTCAGGCGTTCCAAGATCTTAAAACAGTGGCATAAAAGAGACACAGATCAGAAGTTTTTTGGATCATCAGAGTCCTTTCCTGGTTTCAGAATGCAACCACTCGGGCCTTCCTCCACATCTGTGGAATATGGAGCCTTTCTACACATGCGTTTATCAAATCTAGCTGTCACTGTAGGGTATTACTGCCAAAGTTTTTAATTTGCTCTACTATAAGTTCATCAATACCAGGAGCCCTGTTAATCTTCAAGCTGGAAATGGCTGCAGTAAGTTCTGACATTGTAAATGGTGCCTTGAGGTGATGATTTTCCTCTGCTGGATCATGTGCTAATGGTTCCTGGTACTTTCTGCCGTGGATTTTGCCATTCATAAGGAGTGTAGTGGCGACTTGGTCTGCCGTGACATTAGTAAATTTATCATTTCACTTCGTGGCGTGACCATTAAGGTTCTTTAACAGTTTCCAAGCCCACCTACTGTTCACTTTCATGTCCTGGTTCTCCACGAGGTCACACCATTTGGCTTTGCGGTTCTCAGCTATGACTGACATGAGTTCATCGACTGCTAGAAGTGTCTCATCATCAAATGGGTCGTTATCAAAGAGCTTCTGGTATCTTTCCAGTAGTGGCTTTGCATCCTCAGACAGTCCCATAATATACTGTGTTCTGCATCCTCACGGTATTTTTTTCCTAGACACCTTCTGAATGAGTTTGACAAAAGAGTTGTACATCTCAGGTTGTGAGGGATTTTTGTTATTTCTACATCAATGAGCTCTCTAAATTTCTTCCAATTGGCCTTTTTAAAATTGAACCTTCTTTTGAAAGGAACTTGTTCAGGCTTAACAACTGCATTGACTGTGCAAATTATGGGCCGATGCTGCGTATGGGGAATTGGCTCCCCAATCAGTTTTCCACATTGGGCAGCGAGTTTCTTGCTAACAAAGATGTTATCGGGATTGTACCCTTTCTTCCATCTGCCACTATTAAAGGAGCTTGGCAGTTTTGGGTCATGTATGAGCAGTAGATCGTGTACCTCAGTCCAGGTCTCTAGTTCCACTCCACTGCTGTTAGTTTCTTTATAGCCCCATGTAGTGCTCTGACAATTGAAATCACCCAATACAAAATTGAAGTCTTGGTAACTGAAATTGCCAGGCTCAGTAAAGACAAAATCTGATTCTGGGGGTTTGTACACATACTGCTGAGTTTGAATGGTTAATACCTCAATGTCTTGTCTGTAAGTCAGTGATGCAGAAGTGACTCTCCCTTCTTAAACAGTGGCTTAACTTCAGCATATTTCAACCGTTCAGGAAATATTCCACTGATAAATGACTGGTAACACAGATAGCTTAATGTGTTACTTAACTCAGAATCACACTCTTTAATTAACTTTGTTGATATTTCATCATACCCACTAGATGTTTTTTATTTTGAAGATTTTATGATGGACATCATTTCTGCTGGGGTAGTGAGGGTCAAATTCATATTATGGAAGTTACTTGAAATGTCTGGTCTGAGGTATTCCATAGCAGCATCTACAGAACTTGACAACCTCATCTTTTCAGTAACAGTTATAAAATGTTTGTTAAAAAGTTCTGCAACACTACACACATCTGTCACCAATGTATCATTTACTCTTAATGTTATTTGTCCCTTTTCATATCTGGTTCTACCGCTCTCCTCCTTAACTATATCCCATATTGTCTTTATTTTGCTATATGATATGACTATCTTTTTCTTGTGATATATTTGCTTTGATGCCCATATTACAGTCTTTAATATGTTGCAGTATTTCTTGTAATGTGCTATAGCATAAACATCAGAACTGTTTCGGATTGACAGATAAAGTTTTCTTTTTGTTTTACAAGATACTCCTATTCCTTGAGTAATCCATGGCTTCTTTGTAGACTTTGCTAAAACCTTGGTTAGCAAAAGTGTTATATTTTTCATTCATGTCATGAGCACTGTAAACATCACTCCAGTGAATGTCTCGGAGAAGTGTCCTAAAATAATCAATTTTTGGCTTATTTGATTACCCTCTTAATCTCAGACTTAACAGATTTTATATCCTGTTCAGTATCAACATTTAACAGAAGGAACTGCATGTCATAGTCTGAGAGGCCATTGACTATTGGTTTTGTAATATAATTTTGTTCATTGGACTTTTTAATAAAGATATTATCAATGGCTGTTTGTGAGCAATTGGCTACCCTAGTAGGGAACTTTACAGTGTGAATTAAATTGAATGATAGTGTTACTAACTCAAATAAGTTCTTATTGGGAGAGTCTTTAAGGAAATCTACATTGAAATCACCAGCAACCACTATTTCTTTGTTTTTGGTTGTTAAATGGGCCGGTACAGCTTCAAGGTGGTTTATGAACAGATTAAAGTTACCTGCAGGTGTTCGATATACACTTAATATTATGAGGGATTTTTTGTAAAATTCTGCTTCTGTTGCACATGCTTCCATATGCTGTTCTAGGCAAAATTTATGAATGTCCATGTTCCTAAATTTATGACAGTTCCTGATGAATGCGGCAACTCCTTTCTACATTTGTGCTCTACGAAAGTGAGATGCTAACCTAAACCCTGTAACACTTAAAAGTTCTATACCAGTGGTCTCATGATGTTCAGAAAGGCAAATTATGTCAGCTGGGTTTGATGACTCTAATTCATCTATGCAGATAATTAATTCATTAATTTCATTTCTCACTCCTCGAATATTTTGATGCAATAAAGATAGCTGACTTTTCACATTGACTGAGTTAAAATTGGGTAGAGTTGAAATATCTGCTGACTGTTGAAAATTCTTAACCAATAGCTGTTTATGCTGATGTGATAAGCTAGAATTATGTTTTTTGGTTTCTTTCTCAAACTGAAGTCTTGTCTCAGTCCTAACCTCTCTTAAAATTTGGTTTCTTTCTGTCCTCCCTACCCTAAAAAAGGGTCTTTTCTGAACCTTATAACCACTGGTATTTTATCGCTCATGACAGTGCCTCCCCCCTTTAACTTTCCTGCTATTTTATCAGCCAGTTTACCCTTCCCATTCCTGTTGAGGTGAAGGCTATGCCTAGTATAATCCCACCTATTGAGAGAATCAACAGGAACCACACCAATGTGTGACCCTGCACCTGACATAAGCAGCTGTTCCAACTCCAAATTAATTCTCTTGACAGAAGAGTTCAAATGAGGTCAGTCATGGCGCCCAAGAACAGATACAAACTCAACACTAGTATGCTTCGATGCATACTCAACACTAGTATGCTTTGATGCTGATGCAATCTTTACCAGGTCACACTGTATACTGTACCCAGGATCTCTGTCAATACTATTGCCTGCCCCGCCCACTATAATCACGGTGTCTTCCTTAGTGAAATCCTTGCAAAGTGATCCTAAATCCTCTGTCACCTGCTCCAGACAAGCACTAGGTTTAAAAAAATTGGTGATCTAGTATTCTGATCCTAGTTCATCCTGCAAAAGTTGGCCAACACCTCTTCCATGAGAACTACCTAACAACAACATTTTCTTTCTCTTTACTGATTTCTCTACATTCTTACTTTTCAATTTGCTGCTGAAAATTTGTTGTGCCCTGTCTACGCCTGCAACTGCTTGAGGTTCACCAGCTTCTAACTGAAGCAACAGGTCAAATCTATTTTCCACATTCACTGTGAAGCTGTCAAAGTTCTAGGCCTGTTCCTCCTGTTGCCTGTTGCCACTTCCACCTCTCTTTACCCTTCTCCCTCCTTAACCTGTCAAGATCTCCCCTGACCTTGTCCAACTCAGCCTGAAGGGCAGCCATTTTCCCCTCCTGTTCTAGTATCTTCCTATCTCTACTACATATCCTACAAAACCACTGATGAGTCTCATTTACTTCTCCTATTCCCATGCCACTACAGTCACCCACATGGAAAAAATTAGCATCCATCACACGAAAGCCCCAACCTAACAATTCTACGGCAAGTGAAGCACTTTTCACTCATGATAAACGTAATAGTTTATTAAGAATAAGTCAGTTAAATTACAGATAAACACAAAAATATGGTTCCACAAATTTGGCCTATACGCAACTGCGTGTAAACAAAAATAACAGTGCAAAGTTTCTGAAACAACAACTTAAATTTTAAACTACTTTCCGAAAGTGTGAGTAAATTAATGAAGAGGCACGCTACAGTTATATTGCTGGAGAGAGCAAGGAACAACTAAACGAAATTCTATAGATTTGCTGCGGCAAAACGTAAACAGAAAATATGACTGTACGATCTTTTCGCGTTTTCTGATATATTACGTAAAGAAAAATGAAACCTTTAATGATACATTTAAAAGGCACACTAATACACCTATTTACCACATAGTCAGTACTAAACTATATGTTTTTATAATCTAAAATGATATTAGAACAAATAAGCCCTCAGTCACAAATAATAAGTCAAAATTGACCAGGTTTCGATGATACTATGAGCGTCGTCTTCAGAATTAAACAAACTATTCTAAAACATAATAGGTATATAAGACATTAATAAACTAAAGTGTGTACTGACTGGAAAGAGATGCAGTACTTACAAGTCACATTCAGTCTTTCCAGCTTAGATTTTTTTTAGAATGTGACTTGTAAGTATTGCATCTCCTTCCAGACAGTACACACTTTAGTTTATTAATGTCTTGTGTACCTATTATGTTTTAGAATATTTAGTTTAATTCTGAAGACGACGCTCATAGTATCGTCGAAACCTTGTCAATTTTGACTTAATATTTGTGACCGAGGGCTTATTTGTTCTAATATAATTCTGACACGGTCACTGAACCTTAGCAGCTATGTTCAAAGTTTTATAACCTAAAATGACTTATCTGTAAGAGAACACCAAAACTCACTTTAGTCACCTGGCTACAGGGCTGCCTCTGTGAAACAGTCTTGGAAAAAGACATTTAACATTTCGCCCATTTCTGTGTCATCTTCTGTTTCAGTCTGAGTGTGGTCACAGAATGTCCAGACAGAAGGCTTGGACCTGTTATTGATTTAACATCACACCAAAACTGATAGGATTGTCTGTCGAGTTGGTAGACAGAATTTTGCTTTTGAATTCATTGAAGCTTCACACGTGACTTTCATTTTTTGCTTCGTTTCATTTTTATTTGTCTTTGAGACTTTGGCTACATTTAACTTTGCAGTGAAACTCTGTTTGTTTTCATAGAAGATTTATAACATGACTGTCGAACCGTGGTGGTCTTTTCTTTCTCTCACAATTTTACTCAGCACATATCTGTCTAAAACGTATTGTACAATGCTCTTGAACTTAGGCCATTGATACTCAACATTGCTAGTTCAGGAGATGAAATTTTCATGCTGAAATCTGTTTCTTGTCGCTCTTGCTAAGCAGAAAGATCTTCCAAACTTTCTTTATATTCTTATTTATGGCTGTATTCAGTGAAGCTGTAACTGATTCCCTATTCTGCACTAACCGAGTCAAAATGTTCAGGTCTGTTTGTCATCAGCAGCTCTAAAATGTTACCTACACCAGCCTGCTCTCTGATTAAATGCTTATAGTAATTTTCTGATAAGGAGTTTAGAACAATTGCACACAAATCCCTGTCCTATCACTGGCCCTAATCACTTGGGTTTCCCAGTCTATAGCAGGTAAGCTGAAACATGTACCTAATACTATGGTATGATATGGAAATTTACATGAAATATTCACCAAGGTTTTTCAATTTTGTTCAGTTTATTTGACAAGATGTGTGAAAAGTGTGTTCATAGCCTGACGTATTAATGAAAGGTATTGTTATTGTCGATATATTGACAATGTAATATTGATAGTATTTCTACAAAATATCAACATTTCTGTTACATCATTATATTGTTGCCACTTCCAGCCACAATGAGATTTGTTGGAAGAATCCTGAGGAAATGTATTTCATCCACAGAAGAGGTAGTTCACAAAATCTTTATTCTTCAGTTTGTGAGTACTTTTCGTTGGTCTGGAACCCCTATAATATCAGATACATTAGAGTTTTTACAGAGATTATCTATAAATATTATTCCTGTGCATCATTCCTAGATCAAATAGGAGTGGTGGTGATGATGGTACACAATGTACCCTTTCGAAGATCGTAAATACAGAACATTTTGCACTGTATGGTATGAAATCTTTTGGTCACAATTTGCGGGCAACTTGTATGACATTTCACAATCACCTGTCCAAGGCCTCAGACAGCAATATTATTGTGCACCTTCCTGTTTCATAGAACTGTGTGTCATTGATGAGAGTGGTACTGTCCATAGCAAAAATCATGCACCATCTTTTGCTACTGTCTTTGTACTCTTTCCCCGTGCACTCCAAACATTCCAGTATGAAATCCACATGAACTAGACCTCACCTCACATGAGGAGGATTGTAAGACACACTGCCATCTTTGTTCATTACACACACTGTTACAGCAAATACAGTGGGTGCTCAGCTTCATAACACCTGTTAAGTGATACTGCTACTACACCTTTGCCATCGCTATATTTCCTAACAACAATAGTATTGTGACTAATATTGTTGTATGCTACTTTTCAATTTGTCCTCATTTTCTTGTGCAGGCATTGTTGTGGTACTCAATTAAAATAGATAGTCCTAACTATAAAACAACTAATTTGAGGTTTATATGTTTGATGTATTTGTAAACCTTTCTGGCTATTGTCATTACTGTGTTTGAGATAACACATTATCTTTGAGCTCAGAATATGTGCTAAGATTCTAAAATAGATGAGCAGCTATCATATTGCGCAGTAGTGTTGTGGATCACTTCTTGTGGACACAGTTTTTGGTTGTACAATATATTGTCACATTGAAACCACAATCAAGTCCAAATCCAAAGGCAGGGTCGTCAATGAAGTACAACACTTAGAAATCAAAGCACATTTATTACTGACACAACTGTACAGACAGAACAGAAATGAGTTCCTGGACAGAAAAAGCAGCTATTTACACAAGCATCAAATATTCTAGAATGGTGATATTTATACAGACATAGTATATTGAAGAACATACAAAAATTGCAAACATAATATGTTTCAAAAACATTCAGAAATTGTAAATATTAACAGACGACTGCTGGTGGTTGAGTTTGTACTGGCAGAGCAGCAGTTTAACCCCTTAACATATTGATTTTTCCCCCTAATTATGTTCGAAAAAATAATCCTTTCTTTCTTTTTTTTTCCAATAATGAAAAATGTCCCATAATGAATGACACTACATATAGACATATAAAGACAGTGCCCCACAGCTCGTCATATTCACCATTCACTAGGTGCCTTGGGGATTTTTCTCTCTTTGGTGAGGAAGAGGCACTTTTTCGGAATCAGGTGGAGATCTGCCATATAAACACACTTCTGCATGGTTGGTGCCCAGTTTTTGTGTTCTTCATATGTATTAAAAAAAAAAAAACAACGAAGTCAGCCTGATAATAAAAACACATCATCCGCATAAAGTGTCGAAGCAGGTTCTCCATTGTACATTTGAAAGTGGCTGTTGCATTAAATAATCCAGACAGCAGAACTTTGAACTCATAGAGGCTGTCAAGGTCAAATGAAAGCAGTCTTTTTCCCAGTTGACCCTGTCAGGCTTGATTTGCAAGTAGCCTGTCTGCATTTCCATAGGTGAAAAATAATTCGATCCTTTCAAGCAGTCCGAGGTATCCATCAGTGTGCAACAATAGATTGATGTCTTTCTTCATTTTTTGTTCAGTCAGTAGTAGCTGACACAGAACTGCCGTGTGCCAGCCTTCTTCTTCAAAAGGACCACCAATGAAGTACAAAGACTCACTGAATGTTCAATCATGCCATCTTGCAGAATCTTTTCCACTTCCTCATGGATTATCCATCATTCAGCCAGTGGCTCTCTTGTATGAGCCCTGGCTAATGGGTGGATGGTCCCCAGCATTGATATGGTGTTTTATCATATGCCACTTTGTCTGATTTTTCTCCAAATTTCATTTGAAAGTATCCAAACATGGATGCAGAGTGGCTATTACATTGCAGAATGGCCAGCATTGTTCCACAGTCATTTACATCTACATTTACAGCATACTGTGCAAGCTACTGTACAGTGTGTAGCGAAGTGTACCCTGAACCACTACTAATCATTTCCTTTTTTGTTCCACTCGCAGATAGAACGAGGGAAAAACAACTGTCTACATCACTCTGTATGAATCCTGGTGTCTTTTATCTTATCTTTATAGTCCTTATGTGAAATGTATGATGGCAGCAGCAAGATCATTCTGCAGTCAGCTCAAAATCCCAGTGTGTGCAGCAGCCTTTGCTTCCTTAACATTTTCTGAATTCCATTGTTTAACCACAGTGGGTCTTTTCCATCCTTAATCCACTAACTACACACTTACAGGGTGACAATTATTGAACTATATGAAAAAAGTAAATTAATTACAAACTACAGCATGCACACACTTTATTCAACATGTAAATGTCACTACAAATATTAGGGTTTAGGTTTTGAGATGATCAATTTGCCTACCATCATTGGCAATGATGTGACGCAGATCAATAGCGAAGTACTGCATGACCCGCTGAAGTGTCGGAACATCAGTCCTGTTGATGACCTTCTGAATGGATGTTTTCAGCTCAGCAATGGTTTTGGGGTTATTGCTGTACACCTTGTCTTTAATATAGCCCCACAAAAAATAGTCACATGCATTCAGATCTGGATCATATGGTTGCCAATCAAGGCCCATGCCAGTGGGCTCTGGGTACCCCTGAGTCAGATTGCGGTCCCCAGAGTACTTCTCCAGGACACCAAACACTCTCCTGCTTCGATGGGGTCAAGCTTCATCTTGCATGAACCTCATCTTGTCTAAATCAGGGTCGCTTTGGATAATGGGGATGAAATCATCTTCCGAAACCTTCGTGTACTATTCGAAGGTCTCCATGCCATCAAGGAATATCACACCAATTATCCTATGACTGAACATTGCACATCACACAGTCACCCATTGAGGGCGAAGAGACTGCTCAATCGTGAAATACGGATTCTCAATCCCCCAAATGCGGCAGTTTTGCTTATTGACGAACCCATCCAAATGACAGTGCGCTTCATTGCTAAACCAAACCATACTAATTCCCATCATGCCTTGCAGCCAACCATGCAGTTTGAATGCCCTAACACAAACTGTTCAGAAGTTATGACAATTTCTTTCATATAGTTCAGTAATTGTCACCCTTTACTTTTCCAGAGTATGATTACAATCTGTGTAAACTTTGCACATAATTCCTCTATCTCCATCATCTGGAACTAAATGATTGCAGCTCCTCTTTCATCTGCATACAGCATGCACACATCCTAGCAAGACAAACTGAAGAAGTAAACTACAAAAACTAAGAGATACCTAGATATCCAAGTACGACCAATGGACACTGATACCTTAATAAACTGTGTAGCTGGCTGTTCAGTAGAAATGACAATTGAGCTACAGATTGCTTGACTGTACACTTACAAAATGCAAGATTAAACCTCTTAAGTACAAAAAAAAACTCATGAAATTAAAGCAATATGTACTACTATGAGAACACAGAAAAAGCTAAATACGTAACTTGCTGCCCTGGTGATGTCACAGGTGACAGTAGGAGCTGGACTGAAAGGCTAACAATGCTGAATCTAATGGTCACTTGTGTTCAAACCAACCAACGAGCAACTATTGTGCCACTGAGTGCCTGGTTGTACACTTACAAAAAAAAAGAGATTAAACTTCTTAAATACAAAAACATGCCGGCCATATCCTATTGGCAGTTTGAAGTTTAACTGACTTTCCCTGTGTTGTCTGTAGTGGTAATAGAGCATGATTCTTCGGTGACACTAAGCTGCCCTTCATGGACTGGTTCAGATGCCCCAACACACGTACATTTAGGGGTGGTTTGTGGCTGCTCGTGACAGTTAGTGATCCAAAGTTCTCCTGGACTGCCTACAATGCTTATGATCATCGCTGGCAAGTTGATTTCTTTAACCTCAGCAGATTTTTGTAATCGACAAATCTTCACAGTTTTACTGTGTGTCTCAGTTGACTACTGGAACTCATCTGTTGCTGGCAGCAGGACATAATCATCTTCAGCAGCAAACAACTGCCCGGAGCTATGTGTGTACGTTGTAACAGCTTCGTCAATCTGTATCTCTGATCTCACACAGTTTGATTACTTTTGATGCCTGCAAGAAGTTCTATCATGAGAAGAACATCATGACTCCATTCTGTTAAAACAACAAATACGAAAGGGTTGTGTTCGGTCGTTGATAGTTGCTCTTTTGTTTTCTACCATTTTTCCTTCCTAACCCTGTAGTCTGTGGTATTACTATTGTTAATAATAATAATAATAATAATAATAATACAGCTGTGAAATTTATATCCCTATGTTGTTACAAATATTTGGCTGTTTCTTCCGAATATGTTGCAATTTCTGAGGTTGTTATTATGGTGGAATCTGAGAACCCAGCTAGGTTCCCCCTACCTCGTGAATGCATACCGGATTTTGCTCATGTACTGATGTGAGAATGTTACAATGTTTCTTGTTTCCAAACATATTACCTGCCTGCCACTCTCTCATTGGCTGTGTAGAACCAGGTAACACACCCCCTTTCATTCCCGTCGTACATCACGGCGAATGTCGACAACATTGCAGCACGAAACGCTTAAGTATACCTCTGTCCCCTATCTAGACTTTTACCATCTCCTGCAGAAATGAATACTATTCTTGAGTATTTGTCCAGTTTTGAAGTCAGTTTGATTCCGACTACAAATGGATTCAGGCAAACTGCAGTTTAAACATGGTATATGTTTATAAAAAGCCAAAGTACGTGGTATAGATTCCCATGGTTGGCAGAATCATGAAATTTGCTGCTCTCTCATCATTCCCCTCCCCACAATCACCCTAGTTCTCAGCCAAGCTGATGTTTATTCACTGTCCATCCCTTCCATAGTTCTGTGCTTGAGCGACTGTAAAACACTGCAATATCTTCTAGTTTGAAGGTTATGTGTAACCACACCAACTAATACATAAATAAAAGATCCCAGTAAGGATTCAGTCCCATTCTCAAATTTTCGCTCATCCTGTCATTTATTGATATCTATTGGTATTATCTCTGTGACAGCTCTTGCGCTGTAAGACAACATCTCCATTTTTGAATGTTGCCTTTACTTAAAAAACCGCATTAATGTTTGTATACAGTACCATATGTGAATGAGAAGGTTTATTACAAACCTGTTCAAATACAACAAAAGTTTGTAATGTGGTAGAATTTAATGCTATTTCTACTGTATTTCATAAAATTGTCAAATTTTAATTAAAGCAGTAGATGGTTGTAGTGGCTAGTTCACAGTTTCTCGCATATCTCTTACAATAGTGTCACACGAGTCAGCCACCTGACTGCTCGAGGAATGTTGATACTGTATCAAGCGCTTCGGCGTATCAGGGAATCTCGAGCCTATTGGAATGCGAGTATTGTTTGCTGAGCCTTGCTCTTCCAAATTCTTCAAAATACATCTGTGTGTAGCCTCAGTAGCCAAAGATTCATCTGTAATATAAAACTGCCCCTATATACACAACAAAACAGCATAAAAATGTTGATCTCAACAGCAGCGATTTAATTTCCAAATATAAGATGACTGTATGTTTTTTGAGTGATAACTTTTCGGAAAAAACCTCTCTTTTGATCTGGTAAATACAATGCGTACACAACTGGAATCAAGAATGATGTTATATACCAAAAGAATGCAGTATTTATGGCCATCCATAGAGCACTACAAAACATGATAACTTTCCCATGACATAATTTCATAATATGCAGCAACTCTTTGTGTGCTTCGTAAACAATGGACAAGTGCTGTACAGAACATCCATTGGTCTCTGTCATCCATGACCAACTGTATGCCCTCAGCCGGAATATCCACAGTTTTCCTGTGGAAACGAAGTTCCCATCTGCATTCAGTGTAATGAGCTGGTTTACGAACTAGCCAAAGAACAATGGAGGTGAAAACATTCAAATTAGCTATTGTAAGTGCTGGTTTAAGGTCACACATTCAGTGCCATACCCTAAAGCAGTGGGAAGACAAATTGAAAGATAGTACACATTCTAATAATCCAGAGCCCATCACACACACACACACACACACACACACACACACACCACCGAGGTCTTGGCAGACTTCACTACAAAGCTCAAGAAGGGAAGGTATTGCCTTATGCCCTCTCAGAATTGAACATACCAAAATAACTAATGAATCGCTACTACTACAAGAAGAATCATTGTGGTGGATGTGTAGAGAAACATTGATGGTATGATTACCTGCAACATCAAATGGACCTAATACACCACATATCAGAGTGGCTAGTGATTTATGAAATGAGTATAAACTTGTGCTATGTTTCCTAGAATTATGTGGATACTGCAGCAAGATTTAAAGACAGCACTGGTACATGTAAGTTTATGAGGTGGAGGTGAAACGTCTTGTTGTCGATTTAGCCCCAAGCACCACTGTATCAGTTCTTCATATCTCACTGTGCCGTGGATGTCAAAATATCCCTATTTCTATATCTGAACCTACAGTACTGACTACATATATGAGGTTGCCATTTTAACTTTTATGCAGTTATCTCAGTTTTGCACTTTGACAGTTGAATTTGTAAACTATGAGGTTCATTCAAATGAAACCTGGTCAGTGTGTCTACCTTTGCCTTACACATAAGGTGGCACCATGCAACTGCGGGTATAGTGATGCTATCTATTAGTAGAGAGACTGACGCGTGCACACCGTTTGATGTTGCATAACAGCAGTGTGGTTTCATGCTGAAGAAAAGGTGGTCACACAAGTTACTGTCCACTACCGAACATGCAGGTGAGTAAGCAGGAATAACGAGGAGTGATTTGATTTTTGGCTATGGAAGGAGTTGGAGGCCGTGAAATGTGTTGACAGACAATGGCTGTGTACGGTGAGTACAGTCTGAGTTGTTCAAATGTTTTGGAATGGCGCAAACGATTCCTTTGGGGGCGCGAGTCACTGGAAGACAATGCTCGTCCTAGACAGGCTCATCGTGTCATCACACTGGAAATGGTTGTGGAAGTGAATGCTTTAGTCTTGAAAAACCGCAGAATGAGCATGGACCACTAAAACAAGCTATTCACAGACATCGAGTCGCAATGGACGACGAAGTGTGTGACAAGGTCCAGGCCTGGATCTGACAGCAGCCTGCTCCCTTCTTCAAGGATGGAATCGACTGGCTAGTGTCGCAATGGTATAAATGTGCCAACAGCTTTGGCAACTATTTTTGCTTATGTGTACTGTATATAACTTCATTTTTGAGTTAATAAAATCGTTACTATTACTTTACACTACTGACTGGGTTGCATTTGAATTCATGTACCTAGTACATAACCTATGATGGTTTTATTACTATTAAACAAAGAGAAGGATAGAAACATGTCTCATATCTTCAGATACTAAGAAATGATCGAGGGGCTAATAACCATGTAGCTGAGTCTCTCTGTATTTACTATCGTCATCATCATATTGTGCTTACTAACAAACTCATGTAAAAATGTTGAGAAAAGTGCTAATGTACAAAAAAATGTTAACAGTATTAATTTCTAAAATGGAACAGTTGGAGGGAGATTCCATATTACGTGAGATGGTGTCTTGTATAAGGCAGAATTTCTCTTCAGATTTTGCTTAGCAAGACAGAAAGTAAGAAGATCTGAAACAGCTGAAAAATGATTACAGAACAGAATATTGCAACACAGAGAGTGAAAATATAATAGCTAATTTCACACTGTGATCATAATAGCTTAGACACTGACACAAAAGAAACAGATCAGTGAGTAGGAAAAAAAAAAGTGTAAATATTGCAGTAAACACGTAAGTACTTGCTCTACAATAAGAGGGAAATGATTTTCTGACAAGCTGTTGCTGCCAAAATTTACAATGAGAAATATATCTTTTATCATGTAAATACACAATGAAATTAGGCAACAGGTATTTTCAAATGAGTATACTATTACCAAAAGTTTCTAAATGGCGGAAATTTATTTTATAATTCAGAATATAATAGAAATTTTGCGCAGCACTCACAAATTTTCAAAAATACACAATATATCACGATACACATGAGTCTTGAAACAGTCACGAAAGATTCTAAGAAAACCACACAAGCTGTAAAATATGAGAATCCAGAATTTCAGATTGATTCCGACTGGCTCACAGTGTTTCACACAAAGGAAAATCCAGAAGTTTGTGGAGCACCAGCAAAGCATGTCTCCCACTTGGGGCAGCTTACAATGTTAACAGTATTCTATTCCAGACATCATGTTTGCTCTTTTCTTGTCATTGTGCTAATGGAAATCATAACTGAATATATCTTACACACAGTTGAATGTCTGATTTATGTGGATTACAACATTCAGTAGCAAATGGGAACTGGATCTTGTTATGTTATTGGAATCCGTAATGTTTATTAATAGATTACAGTTGAGGGTAATTAAATAATATTGAATAATATTAAATTATTCAATCTTATTTAAAATTATAATAATACTGAATGATATTAAATAGTGACTCACTATTGGAATTATATGTTATTTATAGACTCTTGTGTTTACAGATGCATTGTGGAGACAGCACAGGGTGATAATTCTGTAAGTCTGTTCTGCATACTTCACCGTATGTAGGTGATATCTGTACACACAGTTTCTATCAGTGGGAACAGTTATTTCTGCAGCTGAACTGTGCCAAATTCAGGAGCTGATTTGTTTACTTATGAACTCAGTATAAAACTTCATAATACCTACTGTAGCTTGGTTCAGTTTCATTGTTTCAGCTACTTTCTGGGCACACTTTTGCTAAAATCTGCATCATTCGTCTTTGCACTGGCTGGAATGGTGGCGACATGACATAATTTTCTGTTATGATGAAATATTTGAAAATATAAATCACCATTTTGGCATTTATTTTTTTGTTGTCCTATTTAGTTCTCATGTCACTAATAAGTGTCTGGAAACTAAAATTTTTATCACTGGCTGCATTACCACAGGACCATAATTTCAATTGGATTTTGATGTTCTGTGTGTTACTATGCAGCTATGATGCAACAGTTGCTATTTGTGCTCGCACGTGTGTGTGTGTGTGTGTGTGTGTGTGTGTGTGTGTGTGTGTGTGAGAGACAGAGAGAGAGAGAGAGTGTTTAATTATATAAATAGTTCCAGAATGAGATTTTTCACTCTGCAGCGGAGTGTGCACTGATATGAAACTTCCTGGCAGATTAAAACTGTGTGCTTGACCAAGACTCGAACTCGGGACCTTTGCCTTTCATGGGCAAGTGCTCTACCATCTGAGCTACCCAAGCGTGACTCGCACTCTATCCTCACAGCTTTTATTTCTGCCAGTACCTCGTCTCCTACTTTCCAAACTTTACAGAAGTTCTCCTGTGAACACCTAGAGCACTTGCCCGCAAAAGGCAAAGGTTCCAAGTTCGAGTCTCAGTCCAGCACACAGTTTTAATCTGCCAGGAAGTTTCATATAAATAGTTGCAGCCTTAATGTTGTTTCTGTATTAGAGCAAATCTCTGATATAATTTTGTGCAGAGTGTGATGAACTATTTGCCTGAACTTGACTCTACATACATTTGCCTGCATTAGTTGTTACTAGCCCCTGTGTGGGAATCATTTGTGAGTTGTTCTGTGTAGTCATGATAGCCAGATCTGGTTGACGCTTTGGTATAATAGCAATCATTAGTGCTATAAAGAAAGTCGATAATGGCTTTACTGTTACTGCTGCAAAGTTGTTCTTTTTGTTTGTTTGTTTGTTTTTTTTTTTTTTTTTTTTTTTTTTTTCTGTCTCCACAATATTCCAGCAGTGGAGCACAGGGTGGTTTTGACAACTTAGTTATGCAGGTCTAAATATTTAATAGCTAGAATGCATACCAAACACAACTGATTTGTTGTTCGCAGTGTAGACTTTTTTAAACTGAGATTGTTTCTGAGACACTCTTCAGTACTTGGAGATTTGTGACTATTCCTATCAGTTGCCATTTTTTGGAATAAAGGTATTGATTGCCATCAGATTTTCTCAGCACATCTGTCATGATTCTCTATATTATAGTAGTGTACAAATGCAGACACAAATCTTACTTGCACCATTGAGAAATTTAGTATTTAAATTTATTAGTGTTGTAAATATGGTTCATTGCCATATTTGTTATCGCTTGTGATTAACAGAAAATAGAGGCATTTTGTGGTGGAGAGTCTGTTAACTGAGCTAATTTAAATTGTTTACATGCAAGTGTCTGTTTTCTGAGTAATGAATACACATTAAAATGAAGCAAATTAATTTGTCTAAATAATGCATCATATTACATCAGTCAATGCGGAGTTGAATAACTACTGCATCATTATTACTTTCATTAATTGTGGCATGTTGATTCGTAGGTGGAAAGCTTGACTCCTCAGCTGATCAATGCTGGCCGTATTCGTAAAAGCTATCCAGAGAGCAAAGCTGCTGATGAACACTTTGAAAATTTAGTTTCCCAATATTCTGATAGCATTCAACGAGTACGAGCTCTATGTGATGAAGCTACTGATTCTGCTGACTTTATCAAGATGTCTGGTGAGTGTAACCCTAAATTTATTTTTAAAATAGTAACTGTTCTAGAAGAAGGAGTTACATAGTTACACCCCCAGTACATTGTAACTGAATTTGTTTCATTATGAAGACCCAGTCTGTCAATAGCAGAGATAAAACTGCCAATTTTCACATTTGGTATGAGGTAGGAATCAAAGAACATTAAATGCTGGACCAGTGAGATTGTTATAAAGCAGGTGGTGAAATCTTCATAGCTAGAAAGAAAACAAACATACACACTCTGTATAATGGTCATATAATGTATTCAGAAAAGGCTTTCCATGTTGTACATCAATTGAGCAAGAATGAGGTGTTTTATTTGTCTGAATGGGTAATCTACATAATAATATTAAAAATAATGATTCGTATTATATTTTAGTTTTCACAAAAAATTTAGCGGGGTTTACTATTTCTTAATTTATAGTTTGCAAGTAACTACTCCCAGTAGTTTGATTAGAAGTAGAAACAGATTTGTGAGTGCTCTGTTGGACTTCTGCCTTGTGTTATAATCAACAAATTATTTGATTTTGTTGGCATGTCCGGTTCCATGCTTGAAGAGCCCAATATGAATGACATGTATTGAAAATATAGTCTGTTATGTTAATTATACTTAAGTTCTATCTAAAAACAAAGATGATGTGACTTACCAAACAAAAGCGCTGGCAGGTCGATAGACACACGAACAAACACACGCATACACACAAAATTCAAGCTTTCGCAACCAACAGTTGCTTCATCAGGAAAGAGGGAAGGAGAGGGAAAGACGAAAGGATGTGGGTTTTAATGGAGAGGGTAAGGAGTCATTCCAATCCCGGGAGTGGAAAGACTTACCTTAGGGGGAAAAAAGGACAGGTATAGACTCGCACACACACACACACACACACACACACACACACACACACATATCCATCCGCACATACACAGACACAAGCAGACATTTGTAACGGCAAAGAGTTTGGGCAGAGATGTCAGTCGAGGCGGAAGTACAGAGGCAAAGATGTTGTTGAAAGACGGGTGAGGTATGAGCGGCGGCAACTTGAAATTAGCGGAGGTTGAGGATTGGCGGATAACGAGAAGAGAGGATATACTGAAGGGCAAGTTCCCATCTCCGGAGTTCTGACAGGTTGGTGTTAGTGGGAAGTATCCAGATAATCCGGACAGTGTAACACTGTGCCAAGATGTGCTGGCCGTGCACCAAGGCATGTTTAGCCACAGGGTGATCCTCATTACCAACAAACACTGTCTGCCTGTGTCCATTAATGCGAATGGACAGTTTGTTGCTGGTCATTCCCACCTAGAAAGCTTTACAGTGTAGGCAGGTCAGTTGGTAAATCACGTGGGTGCTTTCACACGTGGCTCTGCCTTTGATCGTGTACACCTTCCGGGTTACAGGACTGGAGTAGGTGGTGGTGGGAGGGTGCATGGGACAGGTTTTACACCGCGGTCGGTTACAAGGGTAGGAGCCAGAGGGTAGGGAAGGTGGTTTGGGGATTTCGTAGGGATGAACTAAGAGGTTACAAAGGTTAGGTGGACGGCGGAAAGATACTCTTGGTGCAGTGGGGAGGATTTCATGAAGGATGGATCTCATTTCAGGGCAGGATTTGAGGAAGTCGTATCCCTGCTGGAGAGCCACATTCAGAGTCTGATCCGGTCCCGGAAAGTATCCTGTCACAAGTGGGGCACTTTCGTGGTTCTTCTGTGGGAGGTTCTGGGTTTGAGGGGATGAGGAAGTGGCTCTGGTTATTTGCTTCTGTACCAGGTCGGGAGGGTAGTTGCGGGATGCGAAAGCTGTTTTCAGGTTGTTGGTGTAATGGTTCAGGGATTCCGGACTGGACCAGATTCGTTTGCCACGAAGAACTAGGCTGTAGGGAAGGTACCATTTAAAGTGGAATGGGTGGCAGCTAGAATCCCTTCCCTTCTTTCCGCCGTCCACCTAACCTTTGTAACCTCTTAGTTCATCCCTACGAAATCCCCAAACCACCTTCCCTACCCTCTGGCTCCTACCCTTGTAACTGCCCGTGGTGTAAAACCTGTCCCATGCACCCTCCCACCACCACCTACTCCAGTCCTGTAACCCGGAAGGTGTACATGATCAAAGGCAGAGCCACGTGTGAAAGCACCCACGTGATTTACCAACTGACCTGCCTACACTGTAAAGCTTTCTAGGTGGGAATGACCAGCAACAAACTGTCCATTCGCATTAATGGACACAGGCAGACAGTGTTTGTTGGTAATGAGGATCACCCTGTGGCTAAACATGCCTTGGTGCACGGCCAGCACATCTTGGCACAGTGTTACACTGTCCGGGTTATCTGGATACTTCCCACAAACACCAACCTGTCAGAACTCCGGAGATGGGAACTTGCCCTTCAGTATATCCTCTCTTCTCGTTATCCGCCAATCCTCAACCTCCGCTAATTTCAAGTTGCCGCCGCTCATACCTCACCTGTCTTTCAACAACATCTTTGCCTCTGTACTTCCGCCTCGACTGACATCTCTGCCCAAACTCTTTGCCTTTACAAATGTCTGCTTGTGTCAGTGTATGTGCGGATGGATATGTGTGTGTGTGTGTGCGAGTCTACCTGTCCTTTTTTCCCCCTAAGGTAAGTCTTTCCACTCCCGGGCTTGGAATGACTCCTTACCCTCTCCATTAAAACCCACATCCTTTCGTCTTTCCCTCTCATTCCCTCTTTCCTGATGAAGCAACTGTTGGTTGCGAAAGCTTGAATTTTGTGTGTATGTTTGTGTTTGTTCGTGTGCCTATCGACCTGCCAGCGCTTTTGTTTGGTAAGTCACATCATCTTTGTTTTATATATATTTTTCTCACGTGGAATGTTTCCCTCTATTATATACTTATACTTTAGTTAAACAGAAAAGATCTTTATTGCTTGGAATTAAAAGCATATATTTCTCTCCCCATTTTGCAACTTTTACAGCATTTATTGTAAACTGAAGCAAGTCACAGAAGTGCAACTTCATTGAGCAGGAAATTGATATTTAAGTTGGAATTTGTTAAGTAAAGGGAACTTGCACACATTTATGGCACTTTTATTTCTATTACATTGTTGCAAATGTTGGATTTTGTAATAACAGTAATAATAATAATAATATTAAAAAACAAGAATGTGTGTGTGTGTGTGTGTGTGTGTGTGTGTGTGTGAGAGAGAGAGAGAGAGAGAGAGAGAGAGAGAGAGAGAGAGAGAGAGAGAGAGACGAAGAAGACAAGAGTGACCTGTTGCTCTTAAAGCTGACAAAATTTGTAAGCTGTGCTGTAATCTTAAACTTCTTGTTTATATCTACAGCTCAGTGCTTCCCCTCTGCCATGGAAAGGTGAAAAGTTCTTGGCCCAACACAGAAAAAGTGTTCGTATCAATGAAAGTTTGTTTTTGTTGTATTGGTATTTGCTGTGCAGTAAATTAAGCCTAGTGTCAACTTGATATGTGGAATAGTTTTGTGTATATGGCTTCTTATCATAGTTGTATTGTTTTTTGTTCAAGTTGATGAAGTGGAATACTGTGTCATCATAAAGTTCTTTCTTTTGGGTGGTTGATTGCCAATGATAATTGATTCAGTGTTGGTGAAGCTTTGTAAGGAGTGTGCTCTTCATTTTCTACAATTGAAAAATGACCATATGAATCCAATATGATCTTACTTCTTTTTAAAATCGTCCATGTTGAGAATTTTTTACAGCCATAGCTGAATACATTGAGAAAAAGCAGAATATGATATTTGATGATCTGCAGTTCCAAATATATATCAGTAGTGAGAATACTGTACATTATAATAGAAGAGTTAATTGTGAGGACGTTTTGTGCAAAGTTGGTGCCACATTTCTTAGTTTTCTGATCAAAATCAAATGCAAAACCAAATTACTCTGTAATGTTTGAACTGTTATTCAGCTAATATTGTGTGCTGATTTTGTACTGTGACTCCACATGTCTTAAATTAAACAACATTCAAAAATGATGATGGAAGCAAGTGGCCCTACACCAAAGAAGCAAAAGTTAAATTCATCTGTCAGGGAGTCTACTGATTGATTACTTTAAAGCAGAGAGAGAGAGGAATTTCGGGAAGATCCACTCTGTCCACCATATTTGATACCTTCTATGTGCCTCATATTTCCACATCTCATGAATTTGTGGTTAAAAATTTGTATGAGTGTCATAAAGAGGTTATGATAGACATAGATTGTATATTCTCCTGATCTTCCAAAATCGCACTTCAGATAAAGAAGCTACTCATTAGTAGAATGTTTGTCCAAATACAGTGAACTAAATGGGAACTACTTTGAAATTAAGTATTTAAATGACACAGTCTTTCACTACCGAGTCAAAAACTTTTCACCTTGCCCTCGTATAAGGTAAGGGATTATCTTTACTTGTAACACTCATTAAATTCCATTTCTGTAAACTAGTTATTTCATATTCACATTACATGCAGCTCGTGCCGCACAATACATCACTTCTCAGCATACTTTATTTTGTCAGTCTTCAAAGACAAGTAGTCAGTAATGCTATCAGCACACCAGAAATATATCATGATTATAATTTTTTGGCCGAAGCAATACTGGAAAGTTGTGGATGGAATCCAAACAATGGAATAAGTGAAGATAACCTTTCACCATATAATTGTGGCATTGAGTGGTAAACAGGCACATAGAAGGAGATTAAACTCACAGTTAAGCTTTAGGACACTGTCTTTCCTCACAGCTAACTCCATCCAATGAAGCCTCTGAAGGCTCAGTTGTACCAACCAACTGACTGACTGCTGTTTCATCCTCAGACAATAGGCGTCATTGAATGCGAATTTGGAGGGACACGTGGTCTGCACACCGCAGTGTCAGCTGTTGTCAGCTTTCATTAACGGAGCCACTACTTCCCAGTCAAGTAGCTCCTCAACTGATCACACAAGGGCTGAATGCAGTCCGTTGGCCAACAGTGCTCAGCAGAACTGGATGGTCACTCATCGATGTGCTAGCCAAGCTCAACAGCAATTGATATGACATGAACCGGCGTTACCACAATATCAGAGCTAGAAAGTGGTAGTGTGGGAAGATTAAATCGAGGACTGGTGAGAGGAAGAAAGAGGTGGGGAGGTAAAGGGAGGGAGAAGCAGAAAAGGAATTGAACAAGCTTTCCCTAATGCAGGTAGGTAAAGTTGTGTGAGCTACACATAAAAAGTAAGAGGCGTGTCATCAGAGAAGGTGAATAGAATTGACAGAGAGCACAAAGAAAACTGAGGAGGGTTAGATGGATGGAACAAGAGTGAAGTGCTAGAGGAGGAGGTTGCCGAGGCACGTGGACATGGCTGGAGGTGGGTGTGGTATAGAGGCTTGCAAAGGCTGAGACCATTGGGATTGGGATATCGAAGGATATGTTGTAAGGACAATTCCATCTGTGCAATTCAGAGCAGCTGGTGGTGGGAAATTGGTGATATCCAGATGGCACAAGTTGAGAAGCAGCCACTGAAGTTGAGCATGTAGTGCGCAGTAGCATGCAACTTTACTATGGGCCACACTTTGGCAGCTGCCATTTATTCTGATGGGCAGCTGATCATTGGTCATTCCCACGTGCCTGTGCAGAAATTGCAGCAGAGTCAGTAGTCATTATATGATGTGAGTGCTTTCACACTTGGCCCTGCCTCCAATCAGGTAGGAAGGATGTGTTTGTTATAAGACTGGAATTGATTTTCTGGATGGTTGTAATGGATGTCTCACATGGCTATGACTCCTACCTAGAGGCCGGAAAAATTCGCATTTTGCGGTAGATGCGAAGTATGTGCGAACTGTGCACCAAAATGTGAAAGTGCAAAATTACTTATTAGACAACAATAGCTGAACAAGTTGCCCCTATAAATCCAAGGAAAAAACACCAGTGGTGGAACGATGAATGTGATGAAGCAGTGTTGGGTCGACACCAAGCCTGGTTAAGGCATCAAAATGAAAAAACAGAAAAATCATATTTGGAACTCACAAAACAAAGGAAGACAACACAAAAAATAATAAGGAGAGTTAAACGTCAGTACCAAAAAGATATACTTCTAATGATAGAAACAAATAGTGAAAAAACAAACTCAAGAGACTATTACAAAATATTTGGCAGACAATTACAAAGATATGATCCTCCAACATTAATGTTAAAAGATAAGGATAATAACCTAGCCCATAGCAATAGTAAAAATACAGAAATTCTAGCAGAAACATTTAACAAGTTACTAAATTGTGAAGATCCCCCAGAACTTCTTCAGATAAACACAGAAACCCCAATTAAAACACCAGCAGAAAATATAAATCCACCTACAATTAATGAGGTCTACAGAGCTTTGAAAGAACTCAAAAACTACAAAGCAAGTGGAGAAGATCAAACGTTTGCTGAACTTTGGAAATATGCAGCAGAACCAGTAAAGATAGCATTACACCAATGCATAGTAAAAATCTGGAATGAAGAGAAATTACCAGAAAATTGGACTACTGCTATAATACATCCATTACATAAGAAAGGAGAAAAATCAAATCCAGACAACTATAGAGGAATTTCCCTTTTGGACTGCACGTATAAGATCATGTCAAGAATACTATACAACCGCTGTAAAGATCAACTAGAACTGGAACTGGGAGAATATCAAGGAGGATTTAGATCCTGGAGAAGCTGCCCAGAACAGATAATCACCTTGAAATTAGTTATGGATGTCTACAAAAGAAGGCAAAAACAACTAGTCATAACCTTTGTAGATTTCAAAAAGGCGTATGATTGCATCCATAGATCTTCAATGATGAAAATATTAAGGAATTTTGGACTTCATCCTAAATTAATAAAAATGATACAGTTAACCTTAACAAACACCAAATCCAAAGTAAAATTTAGAGGAGAAATATCTGAACCATTTACGATTAAAACAGGGTTGAGACAGGGAGATTGTTTATCACCATTGCTATTCAATTGTGCTCTTGAATATGTAATGAGAGAATGGTACAAGGAAAATCCTATGAATATTAAAATTGGAACTAAGAAAGATAAAATAAACCTAAATTGCTTGGGATTTGCTGATGACCTAGCATTACTAGCTAATAATATTCAGGAAGCCACGAAACAAATAACAAGTTTACAAAATATAGCACAAAAATTAGGACTCCAGATATCATTTGAAAAGACTGAAATAATGGTAACAGATCCACTTGTAATAGATCACATCACAGTGAACAATAGGGAAATTAAAATAGTGAAACAATTTAAATACCTGGGTGAAATTATAACACACAAATTGGACGAGAAACCTGCATGGCGAGCAAGAACTAATAAAATGATAAAAGCTCAAAAACTAACATGGTCTACATACAATAAAAAATGTCTATCAATTAAAACAAAATTAAAACATTACAAGACGGTGGTTCAACCAGAGGTTACATACGGAAGTGAAACTCTTTTTAAAGTCACCCAGAAAAACAGAATTGACAAAATTTTAAAAGTAGAGAGAAGAATTGCTAGAACATGCATAAATAAGAAATATCAAAAAGCTGGGCAATGGCGGATAGTTCCAAATGAAGTGGTATACAGAGAACTGGAGCCCATCACCGATACTATACGAAAGAAAAGGATCTCTTTTTGTGGTCACCTTCTGAGGACACCAGAAACCAGATTATCAAGGAAAATTATTGAGAAACTCTGGAATTTGAAACAACAAGGAGGATGGCTTAAGGAAATAAGAGAGGATATGGAAGAACTGGAAATAACTCTGGATGACTTGCAGAACAAAACGCCAAATTTAAAGAAGTTGAGGGACACAGAAATAAGATTTAAACCAAAAATTGACAAACGACATACAATGAAAAGGGTATTTACAGATGAGGAACGACGAAAAGCATCGGAACGAATGAAGAGATACTGGGCCACTCGGAAGGGGAAAATACCAAAGAAGAGGACCAGAAATGATTGACTGAAGTGGTCCAATGAGGCCGTAAAAGCAGAAGAAGAAGAAGAAGAAGACACTGTTTCATAGTGAATTGTGTCCAAATCACCTATTCATCAAAGATAGTTTGAAATAGTTTTATTTTCTGAATACAACATCAAAAATGTAGTCAGTTACTGGCATTGTACACCATCTGGTGAAGCCAAATTTGGAAACCTACTTGCAAAATAAAATGTGTGAACACAATGATGTGTCGGTGCGCTCAGTGATCTGGTGCCATGCCAGTTGTGGACAGTTGAATAGTCTAAGATACACATCATGCAATGCAATGTAGTACTTAGTAATGGGTCCTAGTATTTTATAAGAAAGATGCACGTATGTCTGTTTGTTAGCTAAAGCTCAAAAGATAGTATAATGAAGACAATTTAGTTGTACTTTGCTGATTTCAACAAACAATTTCACGGTAGCTGTCCCTGAATACTTTGTGTTGTTCGCTGCTCATTTTCTTTTCTTATTTTGAAATAAGTGAAGCAACTAATCGTGGTCTGCCACGGATTTCAATTACGACCATTACAATACCAGAAGGGATCAGTGATCTGTGTGACAATGTGTCAGTTCTGCTGTAGGCAGCTGCCCAACAAAAAAGAGGTGGGGTTTGTTTCCCCACACTGCTCCCTCCCCTGTGGTCTTCTTGTCTGTTTACACTCACGACCGTCTGTGACAATAGCCTACAGCGCCTGCCCTCTGCCGTATAGCAATTGGAAAACAAAACATGTAACGTTTTTCGATGGTGCTGAAATTCTTCCGCTAACATTAAATACGAGTTGCTGTATGTTTAGATCTACTACTACGCTAAGTGACTTATCAGTTCTATCTGTAGTGTTGTGAAGCATGTATCATAGGTCCATGAATGCCCACAAAAGGTCAAAATTAGTGGTCTGCAGATTTTTTTTTATCTTCAAATTGGGTGGGAAAAGACAAATAATGTCCGGAAACACCTTATTTGGAGACAAATTCACTTAACTGGTGTGAAAATGGTGCTTTTCAACAGAACTATCATTTTTGAAAGCTTAAATTCAGCCAAACGAAGAAAATGTAGGCCATTACGGAAGAAAAAGGTGTTGAAGTATTTGGGAAAGCAAACATTCCAGTTAAAAAGTTCTCAGTCAGCACATTTTTTAACAGGCCATTTCAAAGAACTAATAATCTGTTTGTCTTCACTCTGTAGCATGACAACTGTTGAAATTTGTGCATCTAATCATTTACAAAGAATATATATGCAAATTTCGACAAAAATAGATGTGAATTCTGTAAAAAAATTGATTAAAGTTTTGCCGAAAATAGATGCTATTCATATGGTAAGGGCTTCAAAGTAGGTGTAGCATAAGAATAGGCAAGGATATGTCATAGAGATATTGGTGGGCAGCAGAATACCATTTCTAAGATGTGGAAAAAATATTGGTAGGGATGCCATGAAATGAGGAAGGACATTGTTCTAAAAGTTAACTATAAGTTCAGTATTGTTTTATGTGCCTGTCTGCCAGTCAACACCTCAGCTATATTCTGAGTTGCTACTGACACTCCAGGAATTTATTATGAAAGCTATACTGTTTGAGGAAATGTAATGTTTCATTTGCTAAAGAATATAGAGAGACATGACAGACTCTTTCAGCAACACATTGCATTTTGTTCATTTATTTTTGGAGAACCCACTTACTTACATCTCTGCATTTCCCATGGTTTTTTGCATGTATGAGGAAACTTTAGAATAATGAAAGTATAATGCTGTTTTTATTTCTTTTACTGTCTGTTTATACAGCAGCTTGCAGTTTGTTATAGTCTGTAGAGTACTTACTTTCTGGCAGACATAAATATGCTATAGTGACATCTAGAGATAACAAACTACTTATTATTAGAGTCCTATTTCATGCCTTATAGTTTTTTCAAAAGGCATTTGTGATAGAATATTGACTCATTTAACTAAGCAGCACTTGTTAATTACCTCTCAGTGTGACTTTTGTAAGTGGTTCTCTTTGTCAAAAGCAATACAAGACCTCACTAACGAAGTTCTGGCGGAGCTACAACCTTGCGGAAGTGAGTGATTGTATGAATCACAAAATTCTGCAGTACCTGGCATTCAATAGTGTTATGGCATTAGTGACATATATTTTGCATGGATGGAGTCTTCCCTTCATAACAGAAAGCAGAACTTTTGACCATTTCCTGACGACAACAGATGACATGATTGTATTAAAAATTTTAATGTTTGTTTGTAAATTAAGTATGTTGTTATTTATACTATATTTCATATTGTGCTTAAAAACAATATGAAACAGAAAGCAAAGGGTGTCATTGACAGGATTGTGTCACAGATGTGGAGATAACCTCAGAATAGGAAACACAACATGGGGCGATCCTACAAGGATTGATAATGGCTCCACTTGTGTTCTTAGCCTACATAAATGATCTTCCAGTGACTTTAAATGACAGCTGAAAAACTTTGACTTTTGCTGATGACACAAGCATACTAATCAAAAGTCAAAACTCAACCTTACCAGACAGCTGAGATGGTAGTTGAATAGGCATAGGCCTACAATTCACAGCTAACAGTTTGTCTCATATTACGTGATTTCAGACAAGCAATAATGACCCATTAGCAAAAGTAGATATTAATAGCCATACACTATACGATACACTCTGTATAAAATCCCTCGGGATTCAATTCAATAACAAGTTAAGTGGAGTCAGTGCATAGATAAACTAATCAAGAAGCTGAGGTCAGTATGTTTTGCCCATAGCTTGGAATTCTTACTCTCTCTTCCCAATAATTCACTCCTTCATGGTTCTGTTGCTGATGATAAGGATCAGTTCAGCTGTAGTGTGAGCTACAGAATCACAATACAAGATGTACAAATAGTTTTCACAGAGACTTTGTCTCCTTGTCTAGGGATCAGAGTGGAGACTCTGCCCTGATGCAAAGGTATTCAATGAGCTCCCATCTAACATGAAGCAAGACATTCAGAATCCCGGCCACTTCAAAAGAAAATTAAAAGTATCAATAACTGCTCTTCGAAAAAGCATCTGCATATCTAGAGGCAAGGATTGAAAAGTTCTTTTAGCCACATAGCAAGAAGCAGTCTCATTTGTGAAGCTGTGTGCCTAGTAATAATGTGCTGTAAACAGGACTTAGTATTTGATGATGTAGGTAACTATTTTCTTCACAAAATACCAATGTAATCAAGAACATTAATAGAAGATAAACAGAAGCTTTTTTCCCTAATTTGATTAAATTTAGTTTGCATAAGCATGAATAGCATTAAGCAGTGTAGTGATAATTTATAATTGATACAGTATACAAATACGTTTCCATGATTTGCTTGTCTTTTGTTGGTGTGTACTTTAACTTATTCCACATCCCTGAGGGTTCTCCTTCTTGATAACGGTCTACAGACTGCAATGAATTAATACTATTGCATGTCCATATCAATTACTCCATTACTCTTGTCAATAGATTATTGTCTGAACCACCAGTGTCTGGTTTTTTCATGTACTTAGTGAAGCCTAAATACCCTGTTGATGTTTTTGACTGTCATTTGCTGTGGTGCTATGAAGCACCCAGTTCATACAGGTAATGTGGGTGTATTTGACTTTTGTCTTAGTTACAACTATTTTTTAATGTTATCCATTTTATAGACTTTATTGAGGTAAAGATTGTTAAATGAACTGTTATATTTGTTTGGCATGCAACACACAGTAAAACAATGTGAACTCTCACTAATGTTCATCTGAATCCTCACTGATATGTGATATACAGATAATACACATCTGTCAAATTGTGAGACAGAGTTGCTTCCCCTTGGTAAAAACTAATCTTACTGTATTGCAGAGGAGCAAATACAGAAACACACAGTTCTTTGTGAGGATGCAATTCACACAAATCAACGCCAAAAGATGGTTGACAACACATCGAGCATCGCACGACTTGCAAACCGTGTACTTATGGTGGCCAAACAGGAGAGTGATAACTCAGAAGACCCTCAGTTTGTGGACCGTGTTAATCGTGCTTCTGTAGCTGTTCAAGGAAGTAAGTATTTTATGCCACATTAGGTCAACTTTGTACATTTTTTCATTTCATTAGTTTATTAAGCTGGGCATCAAAATTTGTGTCTTTTATCTGGCATTTAGGTATTATGCATCTTGCCAATCTGTCAGTTGAGTTCATGACAATACAGCCTGTGAGTGTGACTGCTTTTTTTTAAGATCTGATGATAACTGTAAAGTTGAAACTTGTAATAACAAATAAAAATGTGACCCAGACTGTGAGTTCTTTAGTTTATTTAGATATTAAGGTCTCTGGTCCCCTCTGAAGGTTCAAATGACATCATTTCATGCCCTGTGTGTAATATCAGAGGTTTTATGATCGTGATTGATTGATTGATAGCATGTTTCCTGGTTGGAATTTATGCTGCTAGTGAACATATGGTCACTGCTCAGAACTCATGAAGATGACGACTAGTATTGTACACAAAATGAAAGAAACTCACAACTATGCCATTATTCTTGCAGATTGCATGGCCCATGCAAACAACAATTTTTTTTTGTAAGTTTTAGATAGTAAAAGCTTGAACAGAAAAAAATGTTATGGTCCAGAAATGTTTTGCAGTTGAATCAGTGAGTAGGAAAAGTGGTCATGTCTGCTTTTTTCCAGTAATGTTTACCAGAGATAACTGATGTATAGATCTATACAAATCATATGGTATAACAGGGGTCTTGTCCCATCAATAGAAGTGCTTGTTAGAAGATTATTGAGTTAGAGAAGGGCTCCAGTGGACCTGTTCCAATAAAAAAGAACAACCTAGATGATGTAAAGAAAATTCTACAATACATACCTAATGAATAAAAACTGTTTTACACCAGTAGCTGCCATTGGCCTGCAAATGATGGACAAGATATTGATGAAGCATACCCACCATTGTCTGCTTTGCTGTATTTTTCTTGTGGTCATATTTTGGTTACATTATGAATAAACCTGTATGCTCATAAAACACCCTTTTTATTGCTGTAATGAGTATGTAATATAAACTTGCATAACACCATCTTTCCTGTGCAAATGGAATGCCAGTTGCCTCATCAACATCATCAGGTTCAAAAATGGCTCATCTTCAGCACATTCAAACTCAATTACTGATCACAGTCAATGGCTAAATTATGTTGTAACAGTATATATTTTATCACCCTGTGGCCAGTTGCTACATGCCAACTCCACGACACCATGCTTATATGTGTTGTGTAGTACAACAATTTTTTTGTGTCTACTGAAAAATTAACTTTCTGGGAGATGATCCCTTTTCCAACTCACCAGTTCAGTTACTTACAAACACGTATACCCTCTTGATAAACACTCCTACAATTATCTCCATTGCTAGTATAATACCTAATTGATACTCAATAATTTTGGCAAATGCTTGTAAATAATTCACTGAAGAGCACGCACAAAAGATGATAAAGTTCAGTTAGCAGCTATACTTACCTAAAATCATAAATTCATAATTATAAATACCTGCAGGCTAAAGTTCCTGCAGATTAAGCCTGAAGTCTTCCTTCTGACTGCACTGCACATAATCATTGTTGCGGAATTCTTTTCCTACAGTCAATTTTCACATTCAAAGATGACCTTCTGGGTTTTCTTATTCCCATCTCCAAAAGCACTTATTTATCTACACCTGCTCCCAGTGCACTATGTGACAGGAAGTAAGTTGCCTAACAGCACAATATTTCTGCAATATTCCATCTTCAGATGGAACCGTATCAGTCCGTTGTGTCTCACCAACTTATATACTGTTCCACAAAAAACACAGGCACCAGGAGGCATGGCTGTAACATCATTGCAGGAGACATTGTCCAGGGCACCTTGCTAGAAAAATGCTCTGTGCTGGAAAGCCTGACCACAAGCTGCTTACCTCGGCATGTGCGTTGGTGCCCAGCTTAGCTGTCCTGGCTTTGATTCTGTATTGGTGTTATCTTATTGAGTTTGTCTGTGGCTGATAATGCCTTAGTACTGTCAATCCAATTCACTAAGCTGAAAGTCTGTCTCTCAATTAATTAAGTCGTTCACTATGTGATTGTCATTTGGTTCATTAATGACTGAGTCCCAGGGTGTGGAAGTGGACAAGATCATCTTGGTCTCTTCATAATTGATGTCGTGTCCCATATTAATACAGTTTCAGCAACAACAAATTTAGCTCGCCAACCTAGTCTGATGTAACATCTGTGTTCATTGTTTCTGTGTTTAACAGTGTGACATGTCCAACCAATGTTAAGATATCGCACACAGACACAGAATCATATATATTCCTGGTCTCCTTAGAACTGGGTCATCTTTTTGGAACGCAGTGCCATTTGCACTTGTCCCATAAGACTGAAAACACTTTTTACTTGGTGTTTCTTGAAGAGTATGCCAGTCTTGAAGGACATGCAGTCACTATAAGGGAGGAAAATCATCATAGTGAAGTTTTCCATTTCTTGTGGCTGCTCGTGAGGTTCAGCATCTGCTTGTTGAAAAGTATGATGAATTTGCTTGTTGGTTTACCGATTTTGAATAAACATAGGTGATAGACAGCTAAACTCTGCTAAAAGTTCTCTTGATCTGAGATATCCTGAGCTCTATGGAAAATGTCCATAATACACAGCTGCATTGGGATGGGTTATAAGAGGTCATCACTTGCAAATACAGACTGGTGTGTTTTAGTTTACAAAAAACACTGTGGCCCAAGGAGCCATCTTCTCTTGTACAAACCATGACATCTGGAAGTGAGAGGTCTCCATTCTCATTTCCATGGTGAAATGATTATTTGGATAGGGTGAATTTAGATGTTCTAAAAAGGAAGGAAGCATTGCTGCTTCATGCGGCAATACCACAAAGGTGTTGTCTGTATACCTCCAAAAACACCCACTGAAGCGCTTTGTCCTTGAAGTCTTCCATAAAAAGGTTAGCTTCTAAGGCAAACAGAGGGCTACCCATAGCAACACCATCTGTAGAATTGGTCTATGCAGCAGGCCACCTGGATGCTGAAATTCTTCATTGACATGGCATGTAAACCTATTATGAGTTTATATATCTAAAAACAAAGATGATGTAACTTACCAAACGAAAGCGTTGGTATGTTGATAGACACACAAATAAACGCAAACACACACACAAATAAACGCAAACACATATATAAAATTCAAGCTTTCGCAACCAACGGTTGCTTCATCAGGAAAGAGGGAAGGAGAGGGAAAGATGAAAGGATGTGGGTTTTAAGGGAGAGGGTAAGGAGTCATTCCAATCCTGGGAGCGGAAAGACTTACCTTAGGGGGAAAAAAGGACAGGTATACACTTGCGCACGCGCGCCCACACACACACACACACACACACACACACACACACACACACATACACATACATATATATACACTCCTGGAAATTGAAATAAGAACACGGTGAATTCATTGTCCCAGGAAGGGGAAACTTTATTGACACATTCCTAGGGTCAGATACATCACATGATCACACTGACAGAACCACAGGCACATAGACACAGGCAACAGAGCATGCACAATGTCGGCACTAGTACAGTGTATATCCACCTTTCGCAGCAATGCAGGCTGCTATTCTCCCATGGAGACGATCGTAGAGATGCTGGATGTAGTCCTGTGGAACGGCTTGCCATGCCATTTCCACCTGGCGCCGACGCTTCATCCAGTCCCAAACATGCTCAATGGGGGACACATCCGGAGATCTTGCTGGCCAGGGTAGTTGACTTACACCTTCTAGAGCACGTTGGGTGGCACGGGATACATGCGGACGTGCATTGTCCTGTTGGAACAGCAAGTTCCCTTGCCGGTCTAGGAATGGTAGAACGATGGGTTCGATGACGGTTTGGATGTACCGTGCACTATTCAGTGTCCCCTCGACGATCACCAGTGGTGTACGGCCAGTGTAGGAGATCGCTCCCCACACCATGATGCCGGGTGTTGGCCCTGTGTGCCTCGGTCGTATGCAGTCCTGATTGTGGCGCTCACCTGCACGGAGTCAAACACGCATACAACCATCATTGGCACCAAGGCAGAAGCGACTCTCATCGCTGAAGACGACACGTCTCCATTCATCCCTCCATTCACGCCTGTCGCGACACCACTGGAGGCGGGCTGCACGATGTTGGGGCGTGAGCGGAAGACGGCCTAACGGTGTGCGGGACCGTAGCCCAGCTTCATGGAGACAGTTGCGAATGGTCCTCGCCCATACCTCAGGAGCAACAGTGTCCCTAATTTGCTGGGAAGTGGCGGTGCGGTCCCCTACGGCACTGCGTAGGATCCTACGGTCTTGGCGTGCATCCGTGCGTCGCTGCGGTCCGGTCCCAGGTCGACGGGCACGTGCACCTTCCGCCGACCACTGGCGACAACATCGATGTACTGTGGAGACCTCACGCCCCACGTGTTGAGCAATTCGGCGGTACGTCCACCCGGCCTCCCGCATGCCCACTATATGCCCTCGCTCAAAGTCCGTCAACTGCACATACGGTTCACGTCCACGCTGTCGCGGCTTGCTACCAGTGTTAAAGACTGCGATGGAGCTCCGTATGCCACGGCAAACTGGCTGACACTGACGGCGGCGGTGCACAAATGCTGCGCAGCTAGCGCCATTCGACGGCCAACACCACGGTTCCTGGTGTGTCCGCTGTGCCGTGCGTGTGATCATTGCTTGTACAGCCCTCTCGCAGTGTCCGGAGCAAGTATGGTGGGTCTGACACACCGGTGTCAATGTGTTCTTTTTTCCATTTCCAGGAGTGTATATATATCCATCCGCACATATACAGACACAAGCAGACATTTTCTGCTTGTGTCTGTATATGTGCGGATGGATATGTGTGTGTGTGCGAGTGCATACCTGTCCTTTTTTCCCCCTAAGGTAAGTCTTACCGCTCCCAGGATTGGAATGACTCCTTACCCTCTCCCTTAAAACCCACATCCTTTCATCTTTCGCTCTCCTTCCCTCTTTCCTGATGAAGCAACCGTTGGTTGCGAAAGCTTGAATTTTGTGTGTGTGTTTGCGTTTATTTGTGTGTCTATCAACATACCAACGCTTTCGTTTGGTAAGTTACATCATCTTTGTTTTTAGATATATTTTTCCCACGTATAATGTTTCCCTATATTATATTCATGTTATGAGTTTATATGTTGATGAGCTCAAATCACCTAAATTATAAACTTCCATTAATAGCTCGAAAATGAAGGATTTTTGGACATTTGTTTATATGAACTTTTTTCTTGTTTGGTGTAAGGAACCTGTTCTTAAAATTATTTTTGGCACACACTTTCTTATTATGCCGATCCAACAATTTACAAGGCCAAATTAGCTCTGATTTAAGCATTCATGAATTTTGTATATCAATCGTAATTTTTACAGGGGGCCTGCAAGAAGCATAAATATTTCTCTTATCTCTGCTTTGCATTGCAAAGGGAGTAAACACTTGGCTCATGACACTTCTAGTGCTGGCAAAAGCTTTCACTCTCCTCTCCTTATAATCCCTGTCCAGTTGTTGTTCCCACATGGTTCCTTGCCTTTTGGTATTCTGCTTGAATTTATGGTCTACCATTATTTGATAGGTAAGACTTGTAATTCTGAGAACTCATGAGTGTGAACACACATCCCTCCACCCCCACCCATCTCTTCAACTTCATCTGCTTTTGATTGTTCATTAACTGGAAATCTTGATAGTTTAAAGGAAATATTGAAATATAGCAAAATAAGTTCAAAGTGTGTTTTTAATCTACAGGTCTGCCACCCATGGTACATGGCGCAAAAGCAGTTGCTATGAATACTCAGGATTCTATTGCTGTTGCAAGGTGGCGAGAATCTAACAGAGCGGTAACTATTGTAACAGTTTCACATATCAACATTTTTGTAAAAAGCAGATGATCTATTTTTTATGTCAAAATGTGGTTAACATGTAAAAATTGGTAAATCCTAATTTCACTTTTCTGTAGCACTGATACATTTCATTTGCACGAGTGTAATTTTGTATAGTTCGCAGATATGAGAACTGACGCACAGTCGATTCAACAATTTGTGAATCTAAATTATTGACTGGAGTAGTAGATGGGAAAGATTTAGAAAAAGTGAAATTTGTTGAAAGACTGCTCCACCATCACATTTTAAGATGGAAGATAGATTTAACAAGAAAAAGTGGAATGTATATATCCAGAGAATATTATTTAAAGTATAATAAGTCTGAAAGTTTCAGGAAAGTGTAGGTAAAGTACAGAGACAAATGACGAATTTGCAGCACTCAGCAGGGTTTTTAGAACAAGGGGAAACCTATGCCAACAGCAGCTTCATTGGTATTTGTATTGTTATGAAGAGGAAAGAAGCTTTGCTACTGAAAGACCCCAATAAGAGAAGTTCATTGTCATGCAGAGAAAGTTTTCTAGCAAGTCATCTTTTATAGTTCTTCTGTTGAGCATGGGCGTCAGATCATCAAATGGTGCTAACAACCAGTCAGTGGATGGAAGTCAGAAGACAAATGATAGAACAGGCAGCCACATTAATCTTCTTGGGGAATTGGTTGGCCCAGTAAATCTTCAAATTCCCTTCCTTGTCATTGCAAGTCTCATTGATTTATATCCATGACAGGTAGTCTAAATTATTGAGCCAAAGAGTTCAAATCCATCTCACTGTATTTGCTATGAGGGGTTAGAAACATCCCATTTATCATGTAAGAAGCAGTCGGGAAAGGTAAGACAAAAAGTTGGAAGATACTCCCAACTGCCTCTTGGTGGTGGTGGTGGTACAGGTGGTACATCTCCCTGTACTAGGAGAATCAAAGACATTGTCATTTCCAACTTGACACTGGGCAGTTACCACAAAGATGGCAAGAAATTATCCTTGATAGTAGTAGCACACATGGTCCTAGGATTTTTTCTGTCACATATCATTTCTTTCACCTTTGCAAAGATGTGTTGATATGAAACATGATGAGTTGCAGTCTTATTCAGAATGCCCATAATCTGTAGGTTCCCCTAAAACTGGCTGTATAAGTCAGTTCAAAGGTTGGAGGAAGGGAACGGTGCATCACATCATGGTACCCAATGCAGTCTGGACATTGTATATGTCATTCTTTTTCAGTGAACCTGGCTGGTCAGTTCCCCAATACCAGAGCAGTCACAATTTTAATGCCTAGCTTGTGGTTAAGCAGGGTGTGATGTGCTAGTGACTCCCCTGGGTATTTAGACAATGTTGGCTGTGTGCAGGATTGATGAACCTGAAGTTTCTGATCTGGGAACTGGTGATTGCCATCAGTCCTTTATAACTGTAAGCTCTGGCTATGTTTCAGTATCCACAATGAGGTGCTGTAGTGTTATTGGAATCATAACTTAACCACTTGGAGTATGAGGGTGGTACAGGTCCCTATAAAATAAATATTAACAATGAGATGCACTAAATGACAAATTATTCATTACCTCAGGCACCTACCCATCGAACAATTTTTTAACAATCTTTTGTTAGAAAAGGAGACTTACAAGATATGAACAAAAATCTGTGTATTAGAAATTGATGTTGCATTTGTTAATATTAAAACATCATGTAGATGTTTGTGCTCTATACCTTTAATATGTTTTGGGAAAATGACATTGTAATGTCTTTGTACTTTTTTTAAATGTCGGGATATTCGTGTGTTATGCTATTATTACAAGACAAAGTTATTTTAGATTTAGTAACTTCAATAAAGAAGGTACTTCCAGTGTAGTTTTTGAAGTATTCTGTTATAATATTTTAGATAATCACTACAATTTCAGTGCAGTGTGTGTCTAAACTAGGTTTAAGAATCATGACAGAAGGCAGTATACATGGAGAGACCTGGAGACACTGAAAGGTTTAAGATGGATTAAATAATGTTAGAACAGAGATTTGGAAACTAGGTTTTAAACTGCAAAACATTTACACAGGTAGATGTGAAATCTGGACATAATTTATTGGTTATGAATTGCATAACAGAATCTAAGAAATTGCAAAAACATAGGAAAGTATGGGACCTGGCTAAATTGAAAGAACCAGTGGGTGTACAGAATTTCAAAGCAAATGCTGGGCAATCATGGGCTAAAACAAGGAAAGGAATACTACAGAAGATGAATGGGTAGTTTTGAGAGATGAAATAGTGAAGGCAGTGGAGGATCATTGGATCACATAGGCAAAATGACAAGGCTTTGAAGAAATTCTTGGATTACGCAAGATACTGAATTTAATTGATGAAAGGAGAAAATACAAAAACATACCAAATGAAGCAAGTGAAAGAAAATACAGACATCTAAGAAATAAGATTGACATAAGGTGCAAAATGGATGTGGAAACATGCATGAGTAGGGGAAAGATTGGTGCCTTTGGAGAAAACAATAGTGGCTGTATGAATATCAAGAGCCTATATGACAAAGCAAAGGAGGGAAAACCGAAAGATGGAGGAAGGATGGTCTATACAAGAGAAACAGACTGTAAGAAAATCTCATAGAAAGAGAGGAGGGTGTAAGTGAAGATGATACGGAGATTGATAGTGTAAGAAGACTTTCACAGAGTAATGAAAGACGTTGTGAGAAAAGGCTTTGGAACAGATACCATTCCCTAGGAATTATTGAGATCCTTTGGAGAGCCAGCCATAACAAAACTGTCCCAACTTGTGTGCAAGATATGAGACATGTGAAATACCCTTTCCTTCAAGAAGAATGTCTTGAAGTAAATTTCTAGAGAAAACAGAAGCTGACATGTGTGAATATTACCAAATCAGCAGTTTACGAAGTCGTAGTTGCAAAATAGTACCACAGATTATTTACAGAAGAAAGGAAAAACTGGTAGAAACTACAAACAATCCTGTTGGAGGAACATCCGCAACTGAACATTATACCAGAGTTAGAAAATACCGCTACAGTTGTAAGGTTCTTTTATTTAGGACACAACTGGTTTTGGGCTCTTATACGCCCATCTTCAGGTGGTTGTAACTTAGTGGTGTGACTCCAAGTGCCATGGTGGACAAGTACAAGACATGGTGTGCTACCATCGAGTGCAGAGCCTGAAACCAGTTGTGTCTTAAATAAAAGAACCTTACAACTGTAGTGGTATTTTCAACCTGTAGCTGGAAGAAACTAATATCAGGAAAGAACAGTTTGGGCTTCAGAGAAATGTAGGAGCACACAAGGCAACATTGACTTCATGAATTGTTTTTTAAGGTAAATTGAAGAAGGAAAGCATATGTCTAATGCCTTTGAAGATTTTGGGAAAGCTTTTGACAATGATGACTGAAGTACACTCTTTAAAATTCTGAAAGTAACAAAGAGTGAAAAGTTATGTACAACTTGTACAGAAACCAAACTACAGTTATGAGTCAAAAGGACATGAAAGAGAAGCAGTAGCTGAGACAGAAGTGAGGCAATGTTCTAGTCTGTCCACACTGTTATTCGATCTGTACATTGAGCAAGCAGTATAGAAGACCAAGCAGAAAATTTATTTCAATACACCACATATTAATGGAGTGCATTTTACATCCTTGTGTGATGTCAACAGCATTACATTTGTCAGTGTTCAAGTATTGTACATATTTTAAAATGTTGTTTACTAGACAAAGTCCAACCTAAAGTTGTAGACTGGAGAAAATTTAATGTGTTGCTGAATGTCAGGCTAATCCTGTTTCAGTTTAGACATTGCACCTTTAATTATTCTATTTGTAAATGTCCCAAATTTCTCTCGTTTTACCACCAGACTCATTACATTAAATGTATGTAGGAGGAAGTTATATGTTTCTTGACTTATCTTAAAATTTATTCTCTCAATATTTTCTGAGAAGCATTCAAAAAAAAACATAATGTTTTGCATTTGATGTCTCGTACTCATGGTGGTTGAACAGTTCCACTAACAACTGTGTGATGAACCACACAGGTCGATTTTGAATTTTCTCCCCTTTGTAAGGAGTAGCATCCAAATAGTCCCACCCTCTCTTTGATTTATCTTACTGCATACCATACCATACCATACCATACCATGTGCAGTAAAGCCAAGGTGAGACTTAAGCTTCATGTTATTTTAGAAGTATTTTAACCATCTGAAAACTAATGTACACCACGACATGAACTTTTTCCAAGACAGAATCGGTTTGCCTGGCATTGAACACCTGAACTTCAACAAGCACTTCATCTGAGCCAGTCATTGAATTGTAGTGTGTTGATGTGAAACTGCTGAGCTGATTCAGACAGTGAATTAACTTATGCATTGATTCTAGATTACCACACGATTTTGGTATATTTGTGGTAGTCCCAAGAGAAACAGCACCTATGCCAGAGGCTGCAGAGCTTGGTGACACAAATGAGGTATGACTTCTCTGCCCAGAGGAATTGCACGTACATTGTCATCACCCAACACTGCTGTGTCTAATAATGATTAAACAGTGTACTATAATAAACAATGTACAGATTTCATCAAACTGCAAATATACTGACTCATTCAAAGGTGCTTATTTGCAAACCAATGCTTACCATATTGTGTCTACCCAGGACAAGAAAACAGTATACTAGTCCTCTTCCAGTAAACTCCCTGTACCTGATTCTTTAAAGAATTGAACTCACATGTATAAATCAGCTTCAAATGTCTGACTACTTTGCAAATGAGTTAATGTGTTTAATATTTGACATTGAGTTTTTAAGTGAGAAAAGTTTAGAAAAGTTGTATATTATGTGTAAAGCTTGTTGTAAGTTACTATGTACTCTCATTTTCAAACACTGGACATGTATAGTCCATGTAATTTGCACTCTGTTGTAAGCAAAATCTAGTTTTTCACACATCACAATGTTTGTGACATCATATCTCATGAAATGTGTGCCATGAAATGATATAATTTTGCAGGTACATTCAGTGGTATATGTGGATACTATCTGCAAAATGTATTGTGAATGGAATTTGTAGTAAATAAGTAATAAATTAAAATGTTATGCTCCATGCTGAAGTTTTACTGTATGGGCAGCAAAAAAGTAGTAAGCGATAATTTTTTTTCCTGTTATCATTTTGTGAGGTGTGTCAGTGGGAAAAATTTCATTTGAGTTTGAAATTAGGTCTACAGTTTGTAGGAAGTCGCCAAGTGCTCTCATTCTTGAATACTGGATGAATCGAGTCTGGGTAATTTGCACTTTGTGATTTATGCTGCCTCAAGAAATACACACAGTTTCTAACTTACTTGACTTACTGCCTTAAAACTTTTAATGCTAGGTTGTACCTCTTAATGAGTATATTATGACAACAGTTTCAATTTTTTAAGTTCAGTCAATAATCATTTGAATTATTGAAAATCAAATTTTTTCGCCCATGGAAGCCATTAGTTAGGCAACCTGCAGGGAAATATTGATATCCACTGTCATGAAAACGGCTGTGTGCTCTGCTCAGTTGGGAATGTGAGAGCACCAGTCTTATTTTGCATCATAGAAGGAAGGCAACAGCCAAGAATGCTGCTGCTCCTGTTGTTGTTGTTGTTGTTGTAATCAGCCAGTAGGCGTGCACAACAACAACAGCAGGTGATACAACAACTCCAGTGGCTGCTTGAGTTGTTATTCCTTTTCTTGTAGTTACTGTGGAACCAGCTACTGTAGGAGATAAAATTGTCAAATAAAATGTATAAAATTATCACCACACATTCTAAAGTTGTAAGAAAACAGTAGCTGAGCAGAAATTACTTTCACCAAATGAAGTTCATAGTTCAAACAGTAAAAACAGTTAAAGTGGAAATATTAATCTGGGTTTTTGGAATTATATGTTCCCTGATCAAGGAGGAATGGGGTATTGATTGGAGAATACTGGAAAGGGGGAAGGGGGGTTTTCTGGTCATTCGCACCGTAAGCTGGTATCCGGTTCCCAGTTACTAAGTATGTTCTACAACAAGACAAGAAAATTACTCCTGGCATACCACAGACATTATTGAAATAAAAAAATTAATAACTATTAAGTGCATTGAGTGATAATTACAGCCAGTGTGTCAGACGATAGCTGTGGGAATCAGCTATAGTCATTGATTGTCATACATTGCTAACTAATGCACAGCCATTTGATCACAGCAAATTATGCAAATGTGTCAGAACAATGATCCCTCCACACATCCACTCATCATGGAGCAGCACATTTACCCATTACCTTGTCCTGTTTCCCAGTATGTGTAAGTCTTAGCTTGATTCCTTTCGTTGGTTAAATAGTCAGTTGGCCATTAATAAAGATGCAAACCAATTGAAATTGGAACAGCTTACACATATTCTAAAACCATCATGAGTAAGGGCATAAAAATATGCTCCATAAGAAACCATGTTCATTTGTATCCTTACATTTTGACATGTTTTCTTTGTCATAAACGTTAGGTACATGTGTTTATGAATGAACCATGGTTGGAAAGGACAGATGAAGAAAGATGCATCTGTTAGCATGTATTTATTACATATAAGTTGCTGCAGTTTGGTGGGTGAGCTCATGATGGCGTGTAAGGCCACACTCGAGGCACACCGAGGGCATCTGTTGGGAGATGGCGAGAAAGTAACATGTGTACATGCCTCTGTTAGTAAACACTGTTATGAGCTTGAACTTCGAGAATCTGGCAGCCAGATGGAACTCTTTACTTCTGGGAGTGTCAGGCAGTGAGCAGTGTGGGACTTAGAATTATTTCCACTCCTGTTCATAATTGTTACTTGTTAGTCTGAAACTTTTTATTAGTTCTTAAAGAAACTTACAGTTTGTTTAATATACTATTGAGCTTTAACTGTATGGGTTAGCTGTTGGTTTATGAATTGTTAATGTGTTATGGGACTTTGTATTATGAACATATGCAATGAATAGATGACTGAGGGAACCTACCTCTACTTGAACTGCAGATACATATACTTTACTGTGTGTATACCGTTGTTGTCTGTTGACTTGACACTCTACCTGCATACTTTTTGTAGGGCCACCATTCTACTTATTGTGTTTAGTGGGTGAATAAAATTCATCAAAACTTAAATCACTGGTGTAACCTACCATTAGTGATCCTAAGGGATTTGTCGCAATTATTTATCATTAACCAATTATTTAATTGATAAATTTTCTGCACTTAGTATTTCATCAGTAGCTTCACTTACAAAAGCTATTTTATTTCAAATAACTTAACTGCAGGGCATAAGTGTGATTTTTTGCTACCCACCCTTAAGACAGCAGTATATAATGATAATGACCAAGCAACAATCAGGGTCATCATTTTCCCAACCTTTGTAGGCAAGTAACCAATCCCTGTGTCAGCCAAGGCATTCAGGTGGAATCAACATGCCTGTATGTAGTGTGTCAGAAGAATGAGATGTGCACACAGTTACCATGTTAGCAATCCCATTTGGGAGAAATTAATTTTCCAGGGAGCTGTGCAAAGTGTAACATTGTTTTAATAGCTGTCAAGAGCATCACATCCACAGTTGGAAACCTTGTTGAAAGTCCAATGTTTGTGGATGCTTTTGCCAATTCTACTCTTCATCCACCTGTACAACCACAAAGGTGCAACCACAGCTGACCATCAGTAAGGGTCGTATAAAATTTCTGAGCCTAATGTGATGAACAGTCGACATTCGGGAATTGGCCACTTGCAACCCTGCCATTCGGGATCTCTGCTGTAGAATGTCTTGTATTTCTGAAGGTATCAGACCTCATGATAATGAGTCATCAATGGAAAAATCTGCTGCCTGCGTGTACTCAAAGATTCAAAGTGATTTTAACATTGTCAGAGTGTAAGAAATCTTGTACTCCAGAATTCATGTCTTAAAGCTGGTCTTCTTCAGTTTTAAAATTGTGTCAACATTTTATTGTCATCTGTATGGATGAATCTAAGAAGGGGAATATACTCAGTTGTTCAGCAATTTTCCTTGATGGGGGTCTTCAGAGTATGCATTCCAAGACAACTAACAAGTTATGATGCTGAGGTATATGGAGCCTGAAAGATCTGGAGTAGGTGAGAAGCCATTGTAGTGGAAAGTTTTTCATCTGTTCTGCTTCCCTCAGTTCCTTGCAATCTGTATAAAAAATATATCCAGTAGAAGAAAGGATTCAGACTATCCAGGATTCCTTACAGTGCATGCAAAACCAAGGCAAAGAGTTGGTATTCTGCTGGGTATTGGGACACACTGGGATACAGGTATTGACAATCTGACAAAAGTATCCAAGGTGGCATGATTCAGTGTGCCATCCCACAACACATTGTCCGTTTGACAGACAGAAGGATCATGTTCAGTGGGAAGATGTGCAGTCAGACGTGGTAAACTACAAACTGCAGACAATCAAGTTGACCACCCAAGCAAGACAAATCTCATGCCAGCCCCACAGGTGGGAGGAAATGGTGTTCACCAAATTAAGGATAGGACACTTTCCATTGATGTACAGTCTCCTTCTCCAGCAGGATGAAGCACCAGTATGTGAAGCTTCTGGAATAGTATTTTCAATACAAAATATTTTGTTGTTGTTGTTGTGGTCTTCAGTCCTGAGACTGGTTTGATGCAGCTCTCCATGCTACTCTATCCTGTGCAAGCTTCTTCATCTCCCAGTACCTAATGCAACCTACATCCTTCTGAATCTGCTTGGTGTATTCATCTCTTGGTCTCCCTCTACAATTTTTACCCTCCACGCTGCCCTCCAATACTAAATTGGTGATCCCTTGATGCCTCAGAACATGTCCTACCAACCGATGCCTTCTTCTGGTCAAGCTGTGCCACAAACTTCTCTTCTCCCCAATCCTACTCAATACTTCCTCATTAGTTGTGTGAACTACCCATCTAATCTTCAGCATTCTTCTGTAGCACCACATTTTGAAAGCTTCTATTCTCTTCGTATCTAAACTATTCCATGTTTCACTTCCATACATGGCTACACTCCATACAAATACTTTCAGAAACGACTTCCTGACATTTAAATCTATACTCGATGTTAACAAATTTCTCTTCTTCAGAAAAGCTTTCCTTGCCGCTGCCAATCTACATTTTATATCCTCTTTACTTCGCGCATCATCAGTTATTTTGCTCCCCAGATAGCAAAACTCCTTTACTACTTTAAGTGTCTCATTTCCTAATCTAATTCCCTCAGCATTACCCGACTTAATTCGACTACATTCCATTATCCTCGTTTTGCTTCTGTTGATTTTTATCTTATATCCTCCCTTCAAGACACTATCCATTCCGTTTAACTGCTCTTCCAAGTCCTTTTCTGTCTCTGACAGAATTACAATGTCATCTGCGAACCTCAAAGTTTTTATTTCTTCTCCATGGATTTTAATACCTACTCCGAATTTTTCTTTTGTTTCCTTCACTGCATGCTCAATATACAGATTGAATAACATCGGTGAGAGGCTACAACCCTGTCTCACTCCCTTCCCAACCACTGCTTCCCTTTCATGCCCCTCAACTCTTATAACTGCCATTTGGTTTCTATACAAATTGTAAATAGCCTTTCACTCCCTATATTTTACCCCTGCCACCTTCAAAATTTAAAAGAGAGTATTCCAGTCAATGTTGTCAAAAGCTTTCTTTAAGTCTACAAATGCTAGAAACGTAGGTTTGCCTTTCCTTAATCTAGCTTCTAAGATAAGCCGTAGGGTCAGTATTGCCTCATGTTTTCCAATATTTCTACGGAATCCAAACTGATCTTCCCCAAGGTTGGCTTCTACTAGTTATTCCATTCGTCTGTAAAGAATTCGTGTTAGTATTTTGCAGCCGTGACTTATTAAACTGATAGTTTGGTAATTTTCAAATCTGTCAACACCTGCTTTCTTTGGGATTAGAATTATTATATTCTTCTTGAAGTCTGAGGGTATTTCACCTGTCTCATACATCTTGCTCACCAGATGGTAGAGCTTTGTCGGGACTGGCTCTCCCAAGGCTGTCAGTAGTTCTAATGGAATGTTGTCTACTCCCGGGGCCTTGTTTCGACTCAGGTCTTTCAGTGCTCTGTCAAACTCTTCACGCAGTATCATATCTCCCATTTCATCTTCATCTACATCCTCCTCCATTTCCATAATATTGTCCTCAAGTACATCGCCCTTGTATAGACCCTCTATATACTCCTTCCACCTTTCTGCTTTCCCTTCTTTGCTTAGAACTGGGTTTCCATCTGAGCCCTTGATATTCATACAAGTAGTTCTCTTTTCTCCAAAGGTCTCTTTAATTTTCCTATAGGCAGTATCTATCTTACCCCTAGTGAGATAAGCCTCTACATCCTTACATTTATCCTCTAGCCATCACTGCTTAGCCATTTTGCACTTCCTGTTGATCTCATTTTTGAGACGTTTGTATTCCTTTTCGCCTGCTTCATTTACTGCATTTTTATATTTTCTCCTTTCATTAATGAAATTCAATATTTCTTCTGTTACCCAAGGATTTCTACTAGCCCTCGTCTTTTTATCTACTTGATCCTCTGCTGCCTTCACTATTTCATCCCTCAAAGCTACCCATTCTTCTTCTACTGTATTTCTTTCCCTCATTCCTGCCATTTGTTCCCTTACGCTCTCCCTGAAACTCTGTACAACCTCTGGTTTAGTCAGTTTATCCAGGTCCCATCTCCTTAAATTCCCACCTTTTTGCAGTTTCTTCAGTTTTAATCTACAAAAAATATTTTAGCTATAGGTAATTCATATGTTGACTTAAGAAAACCTGGAGCGTGTCCCCCATCCTAGCTCACAACTGCAACAGTGTAACACCCATTCTAAAATATTTTTAAGTGGCTGTACTATCAAAGAGCTCTGAGTTGATGGCTCAGCCTGTATTTTTTTATTAAGTGATCAGCTATCCGCATATGACAGAAGTTTTAACATTTTAATTCAGCTATTTTTCATTCCATAAAGTAGCATCTCAAATCATTTTTATGTGAAGACAAGCTATATTTTAAGTATTTTGGCTCACTTTCCAAGAAAAATGTTATGGACCATAGTAACTTAGCTTTTAGATAACCCAAACTCACTGGTAACACTGGTCCACAGTGTTCTGGGTGTGTCTGGCGCATCTCTCTGTAGCATCCAGCAGGAATCAGCCAACATAGAAGTAGTCCACAGCCCCGTGTACTGCTGTTCCATGAGAGAAATCTCATGGTGGAACCACTCGCCATGCTCAGTACTGAATGCACCCTAGTTGTCTTGGAATACATCGAGGTGGGAGTAAAGAAAGAGCATCTTAAAAAATCATGTGGCAGCCAATGATGTTATAAGCATGAATGAGTTCATCCACAAGGTCCCTGTAACTTTGGCTCTCCTGTTTCCCAAGAACAATATTGCCATGTTACAAAAACAATGCCACACATGCAGCTGATCAGACATTAGGATGGACTCAAAGTTTAAGTCCCGCAGTAGCTAGGGTATCTGAGGACCAATGAGTATCCCCTTTGTGATCGTCTTTGTGAAGCGTTGTGGAAACTTCTTACACAAACTCTGAAATTCTGCTTCTTCCTGTGTGTGCACAGTCTCAACAAATGCTGTCACATGTCCCAACTTAATGTGCAATAGTGGGAGAACAATTTTGTTCAGGTTCACTAGGAGTTGTTCTGCAATATTTTTTTATCCAGGGACCAGAGTTGTTTGTGGAGGCCATTCCCTCTGTGTTGTAGTGTTCTTCTCTTGCGTGATTGTTCCATTCACGCAGTTAGCACTGAGACTTCATGTAACCCTCTTTCAAACTCAACAACATTGCACTGACTTTGAAATCTCCACATATGGCCCATTCATGCTTATTGTAATTAATACAGTTTACACCAGATTTCAATATGGTTCATCTTTCTTTAACTAAGGTAGCATATGTGAGAGGAATGGAAGGCCTTTCATTACTATTGGGTAACAGTACTGCCTTCAGACTTGTTTTTAGCCATCTATAAAGAATCTCCACTATCTGGTTTGTATGTAATGTTTACTTCTTTCAACAAACCATCAATACCAGTGCAGAAGGTAATGTCACCTTCAGTATTGGAATGACATTTAAGTTTTTTCTGATGCTCCTGAAACATGGACACACACTTTGTAAGCAAAGAGATCCCACTGCTACGGTCACGAGACCCAATATTTTGGATTTACAATTTGGAAGATCTAAATCACTAAGCAGATCACTTAGTTCGCACTGTGTGATTTTGTGTGTTCTCCAGATGATGATGTTGGTGTAAATGTAGGGTCAGTGTCACTAGAGGATGACTACACTTATTCAGCTATATGTGTCACTGTAGCTCATCAGTATCACTACTTGATGGTGGTACATGTAGGGGACAGCAACTGGCAAGTCTTCACCATGAGCCACAGGGCAAATGACAGATAAGATGTGAGGTAATTGAATATTCCTCAGTCGCTTGGTATTGAATCCTTTGCTGAAGGGGGTTACCATACACAAATAGCAATCTGATCCATGATTTGCTGGTTCATGCCAACTAGCAGACACACCAAACTACATGGAAACATTTTTACCACACATGCAAGCATACAGTGTAGATGAACATGAGCTGCAACAAATATGTGGAGCCCACAATTTATCTTTGTCTCCAACTTGGTACCCAAAATACAAGGTTTGTGGTTGTTTTACTGCTTTAGTCAATGGTCATCTTCTTGAACCATAAATGACATCTGCACAAATGTAATAAAAGTTATCAGGTTTGTTGCTTCAAGTACGGGGCATTTTTGTGAACACATACACTATGTGACACCCCCAAAAACATATGTTTTTCATATTAGGTGCATTGTGCTGCCACCTACTGCCTGGTACTCCATATCAGCGACCGCAGTAGTCATTAGACATTGTAAGAGAACAGGAAGGGGCACTCCGTAGAACTCAAGGACGTCGAACGTAGTCAGGTGATTGGGTGTCACTTGTGTCATACATCTGTACGCAAGATTTCCACACTCCTAAACATCCCTAGGTCGACTGTTTCCAATGTGATAGTGAAGTGATACGTGAAGGGACACGTATAGCACAAAAGCGTACAGGCTGACCTCATCTGTTGACTGACAGAGACTGCCGACAGTTGAAGAGGGTCATAATGTGTAATAGGCAGACATCTATCCACACCATCACACAGGAATTCCAAACTGCATATGGATCCACTGCAAGTACTTTGACAGTTAGGCGGGAGGTGAGAAAACTTGGATTTCATGGTCGAGCGGCTGCTCATAAGCCACACATCGCACCGGTAAATGCCAAACAATGCCTCGCTTGGTGTAAGGAGCGTAAACATTGGATGATTGAATAGTGGAAAAACGCTGTATGGAGTGACGAATCACGGTACACCATGTGGCGATCCACTGGCAGTGTTTGGGTATGGCGAATGCTCAGTGAACATCATCTGCCAGTGTGTGTAGTGCCAAAAGTAAAATTCAGAGGTGGTGGTGTTATGTGTGGTCGTGTTTTTAATGGAGGAGCACTTGCACCCCTTGTTGTTTTGCATGACATTATCACAGCTCAGGCATACATTGATGTTTTAAGCACCTACTCACTTCCCACTGTTGAAGAGCAGTTCGGAGATGGTGATTGCACCTTTCAACACAATCGAGCACCCGTTCGTAACGCACGGCCTGTGTCAGAGTGGTTACACAACATAACATCCCTGTAATGGACTGGCCTGCACAGAGTCCTGACCTGAATCCTATAGAACACCTTTTGGATGTTTTGGAACACCGACTTCGTGCCAGGCCTCACCAACCGACCTCGATACCTCTCCTCCGTGCAGTACTCCGTGAAGAATGGGCAACCATTCCCCAAGAAACCTAGCACCTGATTGAATGTAGGCCTGCGAGAGTGGAAGCTGTCATCAAGGCTAAGGGTGGGCCAACACCATACTGAATTCCAGCATTCCCGGTGGAGGGTGCCACAAACTTGTAAGTCATTTTCAGGCAGGTGTCTGGATACTTTTGATCACATAGTGTACATGCACACCATAACACAATTCTTCAATTTGAACCCTTCACCCCTCATGCATTCACTGTGAACTGCCATGACACCTGTTCCACTAACAATTGAACTGAAGCAGTACAAGAGCACACAGCCGTGACAAATGACAATTAAAATCATGTCTGGTTTCTGCATTTGACAACGCTCACGTGACTGGATGGTGTGCGCATGAGTCATGGTGTTAAGCAGGGTTTTCAAAATGTACTGGATACATCCACCTCACTCATTTATGGCAGAGGAACCCTTGTCACTATGCCTTTGCATGTAGCCCTTATAATGTACCACAAGTGTGGCTGTGAAATGTAAACACATAATTTGCTTGTATCCCTGAGATTGGAAACAGTTTTAACTTCGATAGTGAAGGGAGACGAAAATTTAATAGTCATGGGTGACTGGAATTCGAGTGTAGGAAAAGGGAGAGAAGGAAACGTAGTAGGTGAATATGGATTGGGGCTAAGAAATGAAAGAGGAAGCCGCCTGGTAGAATTTTGCACAGAGCACAACTTAGATGGTGTCTTGAAGGGAGGATATAAGATGAACATCAACAAAAGTAAAACGAGAATAATGGAATGTACTCGAATTAAGTCGGGTGATGTTGAGGGTATTAGATTAGGAAATGAGACACTTAAAGTAGTAAAGGAGTTTTGGTATTTGGGGAGCAAAATAACTGGTGATGGTCGAAGTAGAGAGGATATAAAATGTAGACTGGCAATGGCAAGGAAAGCGTTTCTGAAGAAGAGAAATTTGTTAACATCGAGTATAGATTTAAATGTCAGGAAGTTGTTTCTGAAAGTATTTGTATGGCATGTAGCCATGTATGGAAGTGAAACATGGACGGTAAATAGTTTGTACAAGAAGAGAATAGAAGCTTTCGAAATGTGGTGCTACAGAAGAAAGCTGAAGATTAGATGGGTAGATCACATAACTAATGAGGAAGTATTGAATAGGATTGGGGAGAACAGAAGTTTGTGGCACAACTTGACCAGAAGAAGGGATCGGTTGGTAGGACATGTTCTGAGGCATCAAGGGATCACCAATTTAGTATTGGAGGGCAGCGTGGCTTGCGGAGTATCTATGTAGATGCAGAATGACTATCTTAATAGCAGAGAGTAGAAGCAAAAGTAAAAACAAACTTAACATTAAAATTGTGAACAGTATAATAAAGTAGTTTACAAAAAGTATTTTTCAACTATAAAACTAAATAAAATTATCAAAGAAGTGAAAAATATCAGATATTGTGACATGTATGTCGGCTCTTTAGTCATTGATAGGGGGCTGAAACATGTTCAGAATAAACTAGAACTATTCATTAGTACCACTGTGAAAATTACTTTATAACTAATGACATATTATTTTTGGGGACTTTGTCAGGCTAAAATGAACAGGAAAATATTATTCATACAGTGGTGAAATCTGAACGATTTGCTATTGTAATGTGATATAGTCTGCACTATTAGCTAGGGTAGAAATATGTGGAAAATATTGACAAGAAGAAGGGACAGGATGATGGGACTCGTTAGGAAATAAAGAAATAACTTCCATGGCACTAGAGAGAGCTGTAGTGGGTGAGAACTGTAGAGGAAGGTCAAGATTGGAAACAGGATATTTGGAAATTCCCATTACAAACTTCTAGGAATTGTAGAGGGGAGTGAGTAGATAATATTTTGAATAGGACCCAATGTCCGTAAATGTACCATTTCTGTCTACAGCTGTTTGAAAACATGTTGGTAACGCGACCACTTTTACAAGTAACTGATCGGGTGTGACTCAGTGCATCACATTTTTTACAATTCCACTCATTAACAGCGAAAGAAATTGCTCGTGTAGCTGTTGACAGGTTCTCTTCAACGTGATGCAGTAGAGCCTCTTCCAGTTAGGGTGTGCAGTGTCCTTGGATCACCACAGTCACACCCGCTGATAGCGAAGGTACCCTTTCTCGAAGCCGTTGTGTAATTGTGGCGAAAAGGGTATGCGCTGGACTTGGATGTTCTAAAGAATGATCATGATAAAGGTGACGAGCAGCTCTTCCATTACTGTGAGCTTTGTTATTCAGGGAGATCATGTTGATGTATCCTGCAAATATGTACTCAGCCATGTTGCTCTTAATACTCACAGACACGTGAATTAGGTTTGAATCGAGTCAGAGAGGTAGAATGAACGTCAAATGACATCAGCTGATCCAACATAACATTTTAGAGCAGTCTGTGATCCAGTGGCTGAACATGCCTTAGTTTCATGTTGTTCTTTTAAAATTTCTCACTGCAGAATAATTTCTTTGGAGGTTGTTACTGTGCATGATAGTGATCTAAATTTAATTCAGTAGCGACTTAAAGTATTCTTCAAATTTTACTAAACTGCTTTGCAGGTGTTTTACTAATTTGCCTTTTGTGCTTTACAGATAATTTAGACATTCTTTGTACAATCGGTATATGAAACTTTATGTATGACTCCTCTAGACGACTGTTACAGCTATGCAAATTTTACTGAACACATTGTGGAATTATGTGAAGAATAGTCTCCACCACTTGACTAAGAATTTCATCCTACATGCATGTATATTTTTTTGTGTTGTATTTTCAGCTCCTGACAGCCGTAGGACAAGTGCGACAGGCTGTAACAGTTTCGCCAGATCTGCCACCACCGCCAGATATGTCCAGCCTTAACATCAATGGTAAGATCTGTGCAATCACAGCAACTGTGAGTATTTAAATAAATATTATTCTCATTATCTGTTCAAAATCTGAGGCATGTACAGACAACAGAAAATAGTTGGTGTTAGAAATACCATTATTTTGTGGGCTATATGTGGTTTGCAGTTAGTGAAATATTAAACTGTCTAATTAATATGCTTCAGGTCTTAAGCAGTTCCAAATGGCTTACAGCTTTATGATGCCTTAATGTACCCACCTGTTTATAGTGTTTGGCTGTATATAGTAGCGATGCTTTCTTGGTTTTGGGTACTTTACTATGAAGCATTTATTGAGGTCATTGTCCATATTTAAGTCGTGGAACATATTAAGCTTTTAATCTTCTGTGTGCAATTAACTTTGTAAATATCTTCTTTTCCAGATGAAATTGTAGAACCTTTCCAGCCTTCGCTTCAGTATAATTACTTCACTGAGAAAGGTAGAGGAGAATTTAGCTTTGCATGCATTGTGGTGTGTGATAACCTTGTTTTCATTCTGATAAAGCATTTCAGAGAGACACTGAAATTGGTCCGTCACTTTCATTGTTTGCATTTATTTATTTAATAACTAGTAATTGTAAAAGAAAAGAATCTTACACTAATTTTATATAATATGCAATCTGCTTGCTGTCTGTTTGTTACTGCAGTGCAGCGGAAAGTTACTTAATTGGCTCCACTTCAAGAGGGGGGGGGGGGGGGGGGGGGGAGCAAGTTGCTTGTTATTGTTTAGGACTTTCTTGTACAGGCAAGCGTTATTTTACTATCATCCTTTGTCACCGTGTTATTGTGATGATATTAATCAATTATCTTCTAGAATGTCAGACAGACAACATACAGTGGAGATGTTTCTTTTATTCCTTGCTGCAGAAACAAGAGCCAAGAAGTGTGACAATCACTACAACAATGTCAACTTAAATAACAATAACACAGATGTGGCTGCCTTTGCAGCTATGTAATAAATTGGTATCTTGTCTGTTTTTAACTGTAAACTGCCCACTAAATCTTTAAGCGCCTCTGAATAATATGGAAAACCCTATATATCACTGTTAACATCATCTTAACCTGTAGCTGTTAATGCAGTGACTGAAATTTCCCAGCAACCTGAGAGAGGGAATATATTTTACCTTTCATCAAGAAGGGAAGATAGATTGTATAAAAAGTTTAGGAGCATTCTCTAATGTGATATTTTGCAAGTATAAAAAATTTAGGAGCATTCTTTAATGTGATATTTTGCAAGTCGAACTGCCCATATTAGGAGGTGTTCAAGGAAGCTATGAAAAAGTTTAATATTTAGGTAAGACCACTTTTCTTTATCAATTGTGTGTGACAGAGAAATATGGAAGATATGGCAAAGAAAGAAATCAACAAGACGTTGGGCCACAGCTAATGCTAAATTATGAGAGGTAACATAACAGTAAAAATGTAAGAGGACATGCTGGATAAAATGTAATGCTTTATGAAGAATTGATTGATCGTGAGAAAAATGAACAGTGAGTGCAGGAGCAGATAGGAATGCTATAGAAAACTATCAGAAATTATTAATCAAAGTTTCATTCACTAAAAATATAGTTATGACAACAATCTAACAGGCAACCTCCAATAACTCAGAATAAGAGGAGATTCAAGTCTCATTGAATCTGAAGAAGACAAGCATAGAAAGTGGTAAAGAATTATGTTACAGTGAATATGAGTATAAGACTTGCTAATGGGATTGTGTTGGTGTGAAACAGAAAGCCTAACAAAAATATGGAAAGCTTGCAAAGATTTTAATAATGCTGTAATAATTGCACCTACAACAGAAAGAAACATGATTGTGTGGAGAGCTAAGGATTCAATAAAATTATATGAAACCATGTAAAGGCATTAGAAATGGAGAAAGAGTGAGAGGTATGGAGAGAAATGTATTAAAGAAGCACTAAACTAAGAAACTTGGAATATTGCATAGTGATGACAAAAATGTATTGTATACTTTCAGAACTATTAGTTTGTTCCTTAGGGAGGAAAGAGAGATAGGTAAAGAAAGGACTGTTATAGCCTTATCACTCTCCGGCCTACTGCCGCTGGTAGCTTCAGACATTCTGTTGTGTAACCAGGCTACATAGAAAAACAAAGTATACTGCGAAAACAAATCACAACTATTGGGTAATGGCTGCAATTGTCGTAAATCCCCCCTCCGGTCCTGGGACTCACAACTCTTTCATGAGTACGCGTGTGGTGAGAATGGGACCCATTCCAGTACTTCTCCCTCCCTCTGTCCTGCAATCTTACTTTCTGACTATACCTTTTCTCAGACTAGGTCTGGGAACATATTCATTTTTGGCAACCAGGATTTCCTAGAAGACATATATTACAGCTAATCCTTTTTTTTTTTTTTTTTTTGCTCAACGATAATCATCTGGCGTTTGAATGAACATTATAAAACAGAAATGGCAACAAAAGCCTAACACATAAAACCTCATAAAGATGTGAAATACAAAAACATAACTTACAAAAAATTGGTTACTACAAGTCACATGGCAGTCCTGTTAAACCATACAATCACATTAACTGTCGATGTTGTGACTAATAATACAGGAGAACAATAATTTTCATACATCAGCAACCCCCCCTAATGGACATTCAACAGGAAACTAGTGATATGCAGTCAGTACATAGCATGAGCAGCCAAATCACTTGTGACCTCAAAGACAACCTAAGATGATGTCCAGTTGATATAAATCATAACATACAAAGATAATTTTATGATTAAAAAAAATCATAACTACAGTACAATTATAAGTAAAAAATGTACAAAAATCACAAACATGAATTATCAAAAATGGTTCCCTCCCCCCTTCATGTTGTCTTTTAGGACACAAGTTTTGTGGCTTCTCATGCCATGTTCTGACTATATGTGGCCAGTTTCCTGTAGCGTGTGCATGAAGGAGGTTGCTTATGTGAGAAAATTATTGGTCTTCTGTATTATTTCTCATAAAATTGACGTTTAATGCAATTGTATGGTTAAACATACTCGCAGTAGCCAATTTTTTGAAAGTTATGTTTTTGTATTACATATCTTTATGAGATTTCGTACATTGAAGTTTTGTTGTCATTTCTGTTTTAAAATGGTGATTCATGTGCCAGATGATGGTCATTGACTGAAACCGGTAGCAAATTAATAAATTGTTCTAATGCAGCCAAGTGCCATGTAGATCCTAACTCTTACATTTGGTGCCCACATCCACCTTTGACGTGCAGTTTTAAAGATTTATGGGCATTACATGGAAGGTTGCCCCCTAGCAAATTAATAAATTGTCTATATTCAGCCAGGTGTCATAAAGTAACTGAAACTTATATTTGGTCCCCACATCCACATTTCACCACCACTTTTCCAAATGTATGGGCATTGTGGGGAAGCTTTCCCAGTATCAACCATATTAGCCAGTCCACATGGGGGTACCTGCTCTGTGGTAGCCCCATGACAACACAAGGATCGCGTTATTGATATCTCAGCTGGTACCTCTCTGCACATGCAGAGGAATAGGTCCCTCCTTTTGGGGGCACTGGGACTCCAGGGAATAGTCATCAAGCCAGGTGACAATTGCTGTGGCTTGGTGATGCCTGTGGAGAAATCCCTTTACACGAGTAGGAAGTATCAAGGTGGATATCTTGCCAAGTGAAAAGACCCAAGTTAAAGCTACATTTGAATGTTTCAGTACTTATGACTCCAAGAACTGTCCCTCTTTGACTATGCTATGGGGGGTGTGGGTAGGGGGGTGGGGTGGGGGGGGGGAAGCAAAATCAAGTGAACTACAGAAACTGTCCCCTCTCAGTTCTTGGTTTGCATCCAGACTGGTGAAGGGTCCTTTGTAACTTCTAAGTCTTATGTTCTTTGTAGATAATGCCAAAAATGTGTGTGGAGAAATCTCTTCCCTTCGTTAGCTACAGTATGGTCTATCTTAATTGAAACAGTGACTCCTACCCAGTCTTGAGTGGTACTGTCTTTTAAGAAACTTGGTGTCATATATTTCATCTTGATAAGCCATTAGAGCATAAACCTGTTACATGGGGTTTAATTTGTCTCTGAGTCTTAATGCTGTGAACAGATGAGGAATTATTCAAAACCTTGAAGTGAAGGAATCATTTTCACACACTGTGTATGTCAAGGCCCACCATGCATAAATTTGATACCTGATCATATTCATCCTTGTATTTGAAGGGGTTTCATGTTTTGAGAAAGTTAAAATCATGATGTACACTTGTGATGGAGACTGGATGACAGCTTCATGAGAACCTCCGATGTGCCATGTGAGCAACCATCGTTGTGTATTGTGTGTCAGTTGAAGAGACAATCACTTTCCTTCTCCCCCTCCTCCCCCCCCCCCCTACCCACCCACACTCCTATCTTCGAAGTGTACTACTTTAATTAAGGAATGTAAAATCCCAAAGGCCAGTAAATTACAGTCTCCAGTTGTCTTCCATAGTTTGATAGTTTGGAACCTGGGAAAAATATGACCACTGGTATCCCATCCCAGTGGTATCCAATATGGCCATTATATTTGCCATGTCATCAACAGTACGTCAAGTACTTAGTCCTTCCATTTCCCTGACATTGACCTCTGGTAGTCATACAAGAAAATTAGCCATTGGGCTAACCCATAATGTTCCTGCAGCACCATCTTCAGGGATCTCGACACTCTGCACCTGGTCAGATTATTATTATTATTATTATTATTATTATTATTATTATTATTATTATTGTTATTATTATTCATAGTAGTAATAGTAGTAGTGTCTTCCTCTGGTATGTACCGGTGACAAGATTCCTTTTAGGGCACCCTCTCCCCGGAGACCTAGACACCAATCACCCAATACCAGCCATTAGCTGGAGGGAATTCTAGGGCTGCCTGTTCTTCAGTTCATACCCTTATAGCTGATAAGCCCTTGGAAAAGTCTTGACCTTCTAAAGCAGTTATGGAGAAAAGGAAGAAATATTGGGAGAAAGCTACTATGTTGACAGATCACCTCCACACCATAAGATTTGGAACCTATGTTTGTTATTGTTGTTCTCTACCCACAGGTGAAACTGCAATCGTGGTGCCCAACCTGTCTCTCTGCCCTTTCAAACACATCCAGGAAACTCTTAATGTGATAATTCAATGGAACTACAATGGGTATATTGCCAGAACTGTGCAAAATATCATCCTTCTGTTCTGCAAAATATCGTCCTTCTGTTCTGTGATTTGTGTTGCTCTCCGGGATATGCATTTTACTGATGACCATTCTCCAACCCTTAAGAATGCCTTCTATAGGAATTTTAGTGTCCCCAAGATAGCACCTGGAGCATTTTGTGCATTGATTTACTCAGATATCATCACATTGGAAATGATAGCAGTGAAAGTACAAACAACCACAGCAACTACCATTTGTAGCATCTATCCACCTCAGACAGGGTAGTTGCATATGGCCACCGTAATCCAGCAACTGCTCCGTCTCACCTACGATACCTCCTTGTACTTGGGGATTTGAATACACAATACCCACTATGGGGTTGTACGTCATCTGGTAGATGCTTTCTGTTAGAGGAACTTCTTTCTGATCTTGATCCTCTTCTCCTCAGTGACTCCTTTTGGTTTCACTACAGTTGTCACTGTACAGTGATTTTTGTGACAGTAATCATTTACCAGTGATCCTGTCATGTCCATGTCACTGCCTGATAAATCAATTGCCATGTTCAGCTGTCTGTGAGGGACCAACTGTCAGTTGTATACCTTGCCATCGCCTTCATCCACTCTGTGTCAGAGTGTATTGATGAGGTTATCGGAAGCCATGGTCACCTGCACTGCTGAAACTGCTGTCCCCATTTCTACAGGTCCCCTAGAGTTGCAGTTGGTTATGTACCAAAGGCATTTCAACAGCTATTGAGGATCACTGAATGATCCTGTAACATTTCAAATGACAGCCTTGACAGATCACCCTCATCACTTTTAAGTGCTGCTATGCAAGGGCTTGCTATCTAATTAAACACAGTAAGAAGTAATGCTGAGAGCACTACATCTCCTCCTTGGGAATGTACGTCTCTTCTCCCAGGTGTGGATCAAGCTCCAAAGTCTAATGTCCTGCAAAAGATCAACAACTTTCCCCATATCTCTTCCTTCATGATGATATTTCTGCTGATGTGTTGGCTCATGTGGAACACATTGCAACCCACTTAGCAACAGCATTGGTGTCCTCTTAACTGGCTGCTGCTTGGGTGCTAATGACCTCAGTAGTTGAGCGCCCTTAAACCCCACAAAAAAAAAAAAAATTAATTAATTAACTGGCTGCCTTCCAAAGATATAAAAGACAAGTTGAAGACATCTACCTGTCCTCTGCTCCCTGTAAGTCTGTGTTATATAACAAACCTTTCACTGACTAGGAATCGCTTCAGGCTCTTGGCTTGTCTCATGATGCGGTCCTGGGCCCTGATCTTATTCACAATCAAATGGTCAAATATCTGAATGTGACTTTCAGACTCCATTTACGCAGTCTTCAACTTATTTCTTTAGAATGTGTTTTCCCTTGACAGTGGATCGATACCATCATCATCCCAATCCTTAAGCCAGCCAAAAACTCAATGTCCATCGACAGTTACCGAGCGAGGTGGCGCAGTGGTTAGACACTGGACTCGCATTCGGGAGGACGACGGTTCAATCCCGCGTCCGGCCATCCTGATTTAGGTTTTCCGTGATTTCCCTAAATCAGTCCAGGCAAATGCCGGGATGGTTCCTCTGAAAGGGCACGGCCGACTTCCTTCCCCATCCTTCCCTAATCCGATGAGACCGATGACCACGCAGTCTGGTCTCCTTCCCCAAACCAACCAACCAACCAATCCATCGACAGTTGCAAACTGATTAGTGTCACCAGTACCCTCTGCAAACTCAGGGTGTCTACGACCTGGGACAACCGGGAGATCCGAGAAAAACCCAGGAATTTTTTCATCCGGGAGAAAACCGGGAATCTTTTTGTGTTCCGGGAATTTTTCATTGTTTTAGTTTTCAGTTAAATTTTTGTGATTTTGACTGGTAAGAGCCAATACTCTAACAAAAAATTTTACTGTATCCCGCTTCTGCAGAATAATACTGCAGCAACAAAACATGAACGAGAGAAAAAACTAAAATAAAACTTAAGTCACAAAGAAAATGCGACATATACAACAACAAAACACAGTGCTCATACAAGCGTCTGCCAGCAGCAAAGTGTGTCAAAGGCTTTAGGAAGACTGTGCAGTGCTTCTTAACAACAAATTGCCTCCAATGAGCGTGCAGTGACAGTTTCTTACATTAGACTCATTTTAATGCAAGATCTTTTAATGTTTCACACGTACGAACATGCGGGCTTCCTGCGTCATCGTAGCTGCGCAAGTGCAGCGACGCCTGTTATCTGGCGCTCTCTGGCAACTGCTGAAACGTACCTTTCTAATAGGTCATGGAAAAATATTGCGAATATTGCTTTGAAAAGCGTTACTTTCAAAGTAAATTTCCTTTTATGTAAGAGTAAACTATGTGAGAGAGTGTACGACGAATTTCTTAAATCACAGAGCGTTTGATTCTCATTTAAAAATCAACTCTTTGGGGACGACCATATGAAGAATTTCGAGCCCAGAAGATCAGACATTTACGTCGTTATTAAAAAATTTTACTGGCACATTTATGTGATGTATGATGCGCAAAAAAGATCAACAATATATGTGGAAGCTTAGCTTCTCTTGCAGCTTATTAATCTTAGAGACCAATATTACATGTGATAGCTTTTCTTTTCTTGTAGCAACAATTGTACATTAATTTAAGCTATTAATTTTTCTTATTTGTGTGTTCGCACTACTTAAGAATGATCTTGCTATTGGCTGACTACATCACGTGTCAAATGCTGTCATCAGCTGGTGAGATCAGGTAACATGAGCTGTGACTGGCTTACAAAAGCACGTCGCAATCTTGATTTTAATGCTTCAGAAAGTAACATGCGGTGTTTGGTGGAATTCGAATTTATACCTTCGTAACACGGAAATATGCAGTGTATATGTTGCTGCACATCAAAGATCTTTCCAAAACGTGTTTTTTCCCCTGAGTTTCATCTTCTGAAGTGCCGGGAAATTCTACACCGGTGTATAAAGCCATAAACCATAAAAGGATTGATAAGTGCCGAGAAAAAGTATACTGTCACTTAACACGTAAAAAGTGTATTTTCACCTGGGAGAAAGTGTATTTTCAACTGGGAAATCCAGGAAAAATCCGGGAATTATTTTTCCTTGTCCATGTAGACACCCTGAAACTGCTTGAAAGGATAGTTGCCCGATGATTATGTAAGGTTCTTGAGTCATGATGCCTTTTCCCCCTTATAAGTTCTATTTCTGGGAGGCACAGTCCACAACCGATCATCTGGTTTGGTAGGAAACAGCAATTGACAGACTTTTCCCGAACACCAACATCTCACTGTAGTCTTTCTCACCTCCATATGACATATGACACTGCTTGGTGCTATCACAGTTTATGTACTGACTGTGACTGGGGCTTTCAATTCTCTCTACAGCTTTCTATTTGTGGGTTTTCATCCCTTCCATTGTGTCAGATCAGAGTTGGTATGTCACTCAGCTCCCACCCCCATGGGTCCCTCAGGGTTCCGTGCTGAGTGTTACACTCCTTATAACCATAAATGGGCTAGTGATCTCTGTTGGACCACTGGTTCCTCCCTTGCTTTGTGTAGACGACTTTTGCATTTGGTATAGCACCCATTGTGTAACCTAACTAAATACCACCTCCTAGGAGCCATCTGAAGGGCCTCTGCTTGACCCCTTTGCCATGGCTTCAATTTTTCGCATCATATCATGCATTACTGTCATATGAATGTTCACCACAACTGAGAACTCTTCTTGGGTACCCTGTGCTTGGACATAGTTGCACAGTTATGGTTTCTGGGACTCCTCTATAATAAAAAGCTAATACAGCTATGCCCCATTTGTCAGCCTAAGGCTGCCTGCATGTGAATGGTTACTGCTTTCTGCTTCCTTGCCCACAGCTCTTATGTGGCTCACGCTGCACTACAACATGTTTAACTGGCTCTGGTCTCATCCTGACTGGATTGTAGTTACCAGGTTCATGGCTCAGTGGTACCTTCGGCTTTAAAATTATTGGACCCAGTACATCATTTTGTAGGAAGACTTGCCATTGGCACCTTTTGGACTAGTGTCATAGGCAGTCTGGTCACCGAAGCAGGGGTCTTACATCTTTCATCCCAGCAGTACCAGTTTTTGCTGAATTACGCAGTCACCAGACAATAATTCCCTAATCATGAAATGTATTTGCAGTTGCAAATAGGCAACCATCAGCTGTACAATGGGATGGCGACAATGAAAATTTGTACCAGACTGCAACTCAGACCCTTATTTCCTGCTTCACGCAAGTGGTCTCCTTAATAGCTTTGCCTATTCATCTACGACTCATGACTTCCATATGTCATCACTCATGCGTCACAAACTGCACTCGTACACATTATGTAATTCCTATACAGGGAAAGGACATTTTAATTGAAGGTCGCTGCTTGATATTGATGGATAAATATAGCATTGCAGTACCTCTGTTGTTAAGAAGCACTATGCAAATTTTCATTGTCATCATTCCATTATACAGCTGATGGTCATCTGTATTCACAGCTGTGGTTACATTTCATGTATTTCATGATGGTTGAAGTTGATGCAGTACCTGTATGCATGTTCAAAGGAACATTGCATCATGCTTCTTAATAGCACAGGCACTGCAATATCATAATTTCCTAATTATCTAGCTTAATAAGGTTTTTTTGTACAGGCGGTGTTAATCCTCTGACACCTTCGAGTGATGGATGCTCAACCCTCGGCCAGGAACTCTCCTACCCCCCCCCCCCCCCCCCTTATAGCTTGCTCCCCATATACGTATGTGCTTTCCTCCTTGGTCAGTACCCAGACCATGAATTAGGAACAAGCTATTAGGACTTAAAGCTTCACCACCCCCATGACCTTTCGACATCTATTTCTCTCCAATCTTCAACAATATCAGGGTGCTACCATCATTTACACAGATGGCTGTAAAACCATGGTGGGGATGAGCTATTCTTTGGATTGGATTGGATTGTTTGGTTTGGGGGGAGGAGACCAGACAGCGAGGTCATCGGTCTCATCAGATTAGGGAAGGACAGGGAAGGAAGCTGGCCGTGCCCTTTCAAAGGAACCATCCCGGCATTTGGCTGGAGCAATTTAGGGAAAACACAGAAAACCTAAATCAGAATGGCCGGACGCGGGATTGAACCATCGTCCTCCCGAATGCGAGTTCAGTGTGCTAGCCACTGCGCCACCTTGCTTGGTAGCTATTCTTTATCTCCTATCAGTAAGGAACAGTATTTCTTGCTGGGAACATGTAGTAATGACTCGATGAGTAGCCTTCAGGCTTCTCTGAGATATTGATGGCACTACTCACTCATTTGACTTTCTCTGGGTCCCAACCACATGGATATTCTGGGGGAACAAACTCGCCAATAGTTTGGCTAGAGAAATGATTTTCTGCCCAGTGTTCAATTTTATGATCGTGGGCATTGATTTGCAGTTGCAGATAAGGCCTCTACTCTCTTAGACATGGAACATCATCTGATAGGCTACTACCTGCTCTAATAAACTATGTGCTATTCAGAAGACTGGTTGCATGGCATTCCTCTTTCCTTTCCTCCTGGAAGGAATCCAGCATCTTTTGTCCCCTGCATGGGCCATATCAGAGTAACCCATAGTTTGAAGTTATGTAATGAGCCACCAACATGTGGTTGTTGAGCCTTACAGACAGTACATCTCATTCAGGTGGAATACCACCTCCTCCTAACTCCCCATGCCTACATCTACATCTACATCTACATCTACATGACTACTCTGCAATTCACATTTAAGTGCTTGGCAGAGGGTTCGTCGAACCACAATCATACTATCTCTCTACCATTCCACTCCCGAACAGCGCGCGGGAAAAACAAACACCTAAACCTTTCTGTTCGAGCTCTGATTTCTCTTATTTTATTTTGCTGATCATTCCTACCTATGTAGGTTGAGCTCAACAAAATATTTTCGCATTCGGAAGAGAAAGTTGGTGACTGAAATTTCGTAAGTAGATCTCGCTGCGACGAAAAACGTCTTTGCTTTAATGACTTCCATCCCAATTCGCGTATCATATCTACCACACTCTCTCCCCTACTACGTGATAATACAAAACAAGCTGCCCTTTTTTGCACCCTTTCGATGTCCTCCGTCAATCCCACCTGGTAAGGATCCCACACCGCGCAGCAATATTCTAACAGAGGACGAACGAGTGTAGTGTAAGCTGTCTCTTTAGTGGACTTGTTGCATCTTCTAAGTGTCCTGCCAATGAAACGCAACCTTTGGCTCGCCTTCCCCACAATATTATCTATGTGGTCTTTCCAACTGAAGTTGTTCGTAATTTTAACACCCAGGTACTTAGTTTAATTGACAGCCTTGAGAATTGTACTATTTATCGAGTAATTGAATTCCAACGGATTTCTTTTGGAACTCATGTGGATCACATCACGCTTTTCGTTATTTAGCGTCAACTGCCACCTGCCACACCATACAGCAATCTTTTCTAAATTGCTTTGCAACTGATACTGGTCTTCGGATGACCTTACTAGATGGTAAATTACAGCATCATCTGCGAACAACCTGAGAGAACTGCTCAGATTGTCACCCAGGTCATTTATATAGATCAGGAACAGCAGAGGTCCCAGGACGCTTCCCTGGGGAACACCTGATATCACTTCAGTTTTACTCGATGATTTGCCATCTATTACTACGAACTGTGACCTTCCTGACAGGAAATCACGAATCCAGTCGCACAACTGAGACGATACCCCATAGCCCCGCAGCTTGATTAGAAGTCGCTTGTGAGGAACGGTGTCAAAAGCTTTCCGGAAATCTAGAAATACGGAATCAACTTGAGATCCCCTGTCGATAGCGGCCATTACTTCATGCGAATAAAGAGCTAGCTGCGTTGCACAAGAATGATGTTTTATGAAACCATGCTGATTACGTATCAATAGATCGTTCCCTTTGAGGTGATTCATAATGTTTGAATACAGTATATGCTCCAAAACCCTACTGCAAACCGACGTCAATGATATAGGTCTGTAGTTAGATGGATTACTCCTACTACCCTTCTTAAACACTGGTGCGACCTGCGCAATTTTCCAATCTGTAGGTACAGATCTATCGGTGAGCGAGCGTTTGTGTGTGAGCGCTAAGTAGGGAGCTATTGTATCAGCGTAATCTGAAAGGAACCTAATTGGTATACAATCTGGACCTGAAGACTTGCCCGAATCAAGCGATTTGAGTTGCATCGCAACCCCTAAAGTATCTACTTCTAAGAAACTCATGCTAGCAGCTGTTCGTGTTTCAAATTCTGGAATATTCCATTCATCTTCCCTGGTGAAGGAATTTCGGAAAAATGCGTTCAATAACTCCGCTTTAGCGGCACAGTCGTCAGTAACAGTACCATCGGCACTGCGCAGCGAAGGTATTGACTGCGTCTTGCTGCTTGTGTACTTTACATACGACCAGAATTTCTTCGGATTTTCTACCAAATTTCGAGACAATGTTTCGTTGTGGAACCTATTAAAGGCATCTCGCATTGAAGTCCGTGCCAAATTTCACGCGTCTGTAAATTTTAGCCAATCTTCGGGATTTCACGTTCTTCTGAACTTCGCATGCTTTTTCCGTTGCCTCTGCAACAGAGTTCGGACCTGTTTTGTGTACCACGGGGGATCAGTTCCATCTCTTACCAGTTTATGAGGTATGAATCTCTCAATTGCTGTTGCTACTATATCTTTGAATTTGAGCCACATCTCGTCTACATTTGCGTAGTCAGTTCGGAAGGAATGGAGATTGTCTCTTAAGAAGGCTTCTAGTGACACTTTATCTGCGTTTTTAAATAAAATTATTTTGCGTTTGTTTATGGTGGATTTGGAAGAAACGGTATTGAGCCTAGCTACAACGACCTTGTGATCACTAATCCCTGTATCAGTCATGATGCTCTCTATCAGCTCTGGATTGTTTGTGGCTAGCATGGCCTTTTGTATTAATTGCCTCTAATGTTGGCAGATGACATATAGACAGTTGAACTGGTTCTTCATTTCATCTGAGAAAGTGATTTTTATTCTATAATGTAATGTTTGAAACTACTTTCAAGGCAGGAGCAGACTATTAGTAGGTGGGGTACCTCCTGCCTCATGTTGGCCCCTCATGGTCCCTCTTTTATTATTTTTAATTACTTTTGGTGTGGTTGGTCCTTTTTCTGCTGCACGCTATTTTACTTCATATAGCGCTCAGATAAATGCAAGACCTTAAGCAACCTTTATCCTAGATATTGGCCAATGACAGAAGACAACAACCCAGTTCAACAGGTTTTTATACTTCCTCCAAGAAAGTGGGTTCTGTTCTCTTCTTTAATACTATGACTTTATTGGATTGGGTCCTGGGGTACTCTGAACTTCACCCGCCAACCTACTGACCTGATTATTTCTGTCACCTTGTTTCATTATTTTCATTCCTAATGGTTTTCATTGCACTTTTAGCCTTCTCACTTTTATTGTTATGGATCTCCATTCCAACTGGGTTGCAGGAATTGTTTATTTCATTGTCTTGCATCTGCATAGAATTGGTGGGGTCAAACATGAGCTCTGAGGGGCCCTCACTGCTCTCTGGCCTGCACACCAACCTGACCCATATGCTTATTTCTGCCATGTAGGTTTCCCCCATTTCTGGTATAAGTATTGCTCTCAGCACATTGATTTTATCACTCCTACATACTATCACATTAGATCAGATTTCTAGCTGATGTAACTAACTCCAAATGGACTATCCCATGAATGAGAATGTGATGTTATCACTGTTTAGTTCCCTAATCCTCAGCTAATCAAATGAAAGTTGTTGTACACAGCTAACTGTGGAAACTGACACCTGAGGAATCCGAGTGATACGAAAACAGCAAATAGTGCAGAACTGGGGATCAAACTCATTCTTTTGTTGATTTTTGCCATGGTTTCTTGTCATGTAAACATCCCACTGTCAGTCACTTCATTATTGTGATCCAGCTACAGTAGTGTAAGTTGTTTTAATCAAGAATGTCGTGAGTAATGTTTTGTTACATTTCCTTGTGCAGACAACATCTGTCAATCTTGTAATCTAGATTAAAGATGTAAAGGAACATTTTGCAAAAATATGTTAAGAGCCTATAGGATATGTTTTTAAGCTTTCTTTTCTCTCAAGTACACTACTGCAACAAAATTCTAATGTCATGAAGGAATCATCACTGGAGCATCAAGTTTGAGCCACAATGAATAGTAACGAGACAAATTATTCAAGTTTCTGGGTAATAAAAGTACACACAAAACTTTGCGACAGCACAATAATTTAGAATAATACCTTTATTATATCAGATCTCAGCCTACAGTTCATTATGGATACAATAGGAACCACACAGCCAGCCAGTTGCACGTCAAAAATTTATTAAAACCTTAATGTAGGTTTTGACTGATATAAACCTGTCTTTCTCGGAAGAAATAGTAACCTGTGTCATATATTGCGTGAAATGAAGTTATTGGGTGTAGTCAACAACAAAATTATCCATATAAATGCTGTGGCATACCCATTTGGCCATATCATGTAGCCATGGATCATTCTTACTGTTGAGTAAGCCCTATGACTTCGTTTCTCTTTTCATGTAATATGTGACACATTTTATTACTTCTTCTAAGGAAAACAACTTTATATGTGTTGAAACCTAGGTAAAGGTTTGAATAAACTTTTGATGTGCAACTGGTTGCCTGTATGATTCCCATTGAATCCATAATTCTACAGTTGCTGACTGCTGCCACATTCAATACTTTACAGTTCATTAGTACTGATTACTGAAGATTGGCGATTCAACTGCAGTATAACCTTGTCCACTTTGTTTTTAATTTTTACCATGTCATGCCAACTCTTTATCAATGAGTGTGATGCTCGAAACTGACTTGTATAAAGGAACAGTAAAAGAGATTTTACTGTTGACATGGAACCAAGTCAGTTGTTCTATGTACTGAGTCAACACTTCTCTGTACAGATACTTCTAGCTGTGGCAAGGCACATGATCTTGGTGAAAGATCTAATTCTGCTAAGGGAAGTAATCATTATGTGTGGGGATTTGTAATTGAATCAATAGTGTGTGCCTTCCCCATGGTTAATGGTTAAAAAAATGCTACACCATTCCACAGACCATAACACTGCCAACATCACATGGGCTCTAGCAACAGATGTTGCAATTTCCTTTTTTATTTTGTGGGCATCCTCGTGGAGCACATCTGACATCTGACATCAGTCTCATGTTAAACTGTAAATTTCCCACAATGATAGTTCATACTTGGTTTACTTACAAACTTTTAGTAGTGCCAATCTCGAGCCAAAATTTGATGAGCACCCTTGTTTGGAACCAGGAGAAATAACTCTTTTTGTCACTGAAAGAGGTGAATGAAACGCATACAGATTGTATGTCAGTACCCCTACATATCCAGATAACATCATGTAACATGTTGTAAGCTATACAGTGCAAACACCACATCTTGAAGGAAATTTGACCTTACAGTGTATATGCTGTGTTTTGATGGAGATCAAAAATAGCCAAGGCACACTGTGTTGTCATGCTTTATGTTCATTGAGAGTGATGCTTAAATATGTATACTGGAACATTGTGGTCACCTAATCTAAAAGGAGGCATCAGTTTATCTCCTGGCAAGCAAAACTTTGCGGGTTATACATCTGTTGCACTTTTCCATGCATTCGGTTCTATTCCAGCTCTCATTGTTGATTTTAAGATATCAACAATTTAGAATGTTTCAACATATGTTTTGAAGAATTATCCATGTCAAAGAGTAGATACACAGTTGTGGTTATTGAGAACTGCAGATACTTCTAAAGCCTCTTGCTCAAGTCACAGCCTTCAACTGGCACCAGATTGTTACAATAAAATGGGAACCATAGGATGCTCATGTCAACTACTTCTTCACAGTACATCACTAAATGTTTCTCCCTTGACCTTCCTATTTTTCAGACATTGCAAGCTGACATGTATCGAATGTCTTGTTGCCACTTAAGAATGACCTGTTACTGGCCTCTGTAAGAAGTAAGGAAAACCACCACACCAAAGGGCACAAGAAAGTAATATTTCAAAACATAATGAATGCCTCTTTGATGATTATGTTACCTATTGGAGCTCCTATTTGGGCTCAAGGTGGCCTTACACAATGTTAACACAAAAGTGATTTGTTTTTGCTTGCCGATTTGTTTACTTATATCTATATAGCATCAATGTCACACTCTTATTATTCCATTTTAGTTTCACAATTTGTTGTTGATTCTGTAATGTGTGGTATTTTTATGCCAACAACAATATCTGGTAATTCCAGTGGAAATTGGTACCATAACTTACAAAGTGAGTTACCACATTAGTGAAGTTTTCAATAGATTACTGGTGCCACGTAAGTGGTCGCAAGGCTCATGTAGTAGTTCATACTAAGCTTGTATTTTTCCAAACTTTCGGACTGTAATGATTGTTGTATTTAAAATACCATTACGCTGTTATCACTTTGTCATACAGCCAGCAGCTCGGCTGCTATCGACGGAACGAACGGCTTATGATATCATAAAAGGCATTCTGCATCACGATGCAGTTTAGTGTCAAAGTTGCGAAAGTGTGGCATGCTTTTGGCAACCGAGGGAGGTAATGAGTCTGTGAGATGCTAAATTCATTTGATGAAATCTGTATTAAATTTCTTTAAGTGGTTCTAGGTTACTTCAGGCAAGCACCTTGACACTTTTGGCATACAGTAAGAAAATTTGAAACTGCTAAAATCATTTCCCTGTTCTCTTACCATTGTCCCAGCTTTTTATTGTGATGTCGTAGTAATGGAATATTTTCTGACAAGTAAGACCTGTCCTGGCAGTATTTCAAATTTGCAGTATTTCTGACGACCTGAAAGTAGACTGTCTCTTTCTTCTGTTGCTATTGAATGATTGCTCTCATTAGTTAGTGTGATTGTAAATGGTTCTGTTCCTACATAAGTAGACAACATTTGCTGCCTGTTTATTTATTCTTTCATTACAGACCACATGTAAGACATATTTAGAAAAGAAATAAAATACAAGAGAGAAATTTGTATTCACGGTAAACGTACTTCGCATTTTAGATATTTGTTAGGTATTGGCATTTTTTTTTATGTGATTGCTATTCCTTGCATGTTTATCATTTACTTTTTGAAAGTAAAAGACACAGTATCATAATGATGGTACCGAAGGCAGTGTGTCATACTACTATAAAATCCATAACTCACATAGTTTATGTATTCTGTGCAAACATCCTAGTGTCAAAGAGTTCTTTGCATACTTTGTCTCATTGCCCTTCAAAACTTTACTGTCACTTTTTCATATTGGATTTATTCCTTCATATTCAGATTAAGACAGAGAAATCATGGCACAGTAGTATACTAAAGGGACAAGCAAGGATTCTTTGATTTTGTCCATGCAGTAATCATTTTCTAGTGAAACATGGATAAATATTTAATTACTATTTAAAAAGTTAAGTAAAAACAATTTATCATTGACAAATTACTATAAGTAATGGTTCTGTATTTATGGTTCGAATGTTTTATGAAAAATTTTTAAAGCTGAAGTTATGAGAATGAAGTGTGTGTGGCACAGTGGGACAGCCTCTCCGTGAGCAGCTTGGATCGGACCTTGGTGCTACTACTTCTGCTTCACCTGTCGGATCACGACCCCACAGTTCTGCTGCCCTCAGCCCTCTGCCCAAATGGGCTCGAGGTATGCACATGTGGGTCATCTTTTCTTGATATATTGAAACTGAAGCAGCTTTGAGGGGGTTTCATGGACTTGATGGTATTTGTAGAATGGTAATCTGAAAATGAAAAACAAAATAATAATAATAATAGAAATAATAATATCTCTCTCTCTCTCTCTCTCTCTCTCTCTCTCTCTCTCTCTCTCTCTCTCTCTGCGGACGCACTCCAATTTTTCATATGAACTTCCTAACAATGTACATTTACATAAGTAGTTGGCTCATCCCATATTAGTGTAAAATCATATATTGCAGTTTGTTTGATGTGCATTTTATAAAGTTTTTTCCTTATCCTTGTAAACATACTGCTCACTATTTTTGCGTGTCTGAGAGTCAACAAATGAAGTTTAAGTAGTGACTAGTTGTGAGAGAGAGAGCCTTAGAATTGAAGTTATGTGATTCTAAAAGTAGCTATTTCTTCGGATCCTGTAACTTTTTCTCTGTCAGTGCACTTGTAAGAAAATTAACTGTAGAATAAAAATTTAAATTTTCTCTAATGTGTGGTCTAAGAATTGATTATCTGTTTGGCATATCAGTACAAAATATAATGTTATAAATAATATCTTGTGAGTGTATAAACTAAAGCAGTGTCTTCATTTATTCTTGGATATACTTTGTAGTTCAAAGTTTATGGCAACATTGTAGATCTACAAGTTTTAAATCTAGAGGTTGTAGTCAAAGGCAGGGATACAACATAATTTCATGGCTAATATTTGCTGTTAATCACTTGAGGGAAGAGGAATGCAATACCATCTCTCATCAGCCCATGCTACAGCAAATGAATATAATGAAATTCTATGTTCTGAAGACATTCTGAAAGAAGTAAAATATAGATTTATCAACAAAAGACTGTCCTCTTTCACGTAGATGCCCCAGTTTGTGGGACAGAAATTGAATAGTCATCCATCACCCACCTTTTAAGGGGATATCTTCAGTTGCTACATTGACTGTGTGAGGAATGGTGGGTGCATAGACTCCCAACTTTTTCCATGTGGACAGAACTTCCTGTATGCTTAGGCACATCTTTATGCTGGTACAGTAGGTAGTAGTTTTGTCCTCCAAGACATCAATGTTTGACCATGCAAACTGTATTAAGAGTTTGTGTTCAGCTAACCATCAGAATTATGTGTGAATGCAGACATAATACCATTTTCATGGTGATATTCATTTAGTTACTCTTCTTTGCATTTCACCACATACAAAAGCTGCTAGCAATAGTATTCACTATTAGAATATTGCCAAAAAAACTACAAGCCTTTAGAATATTTAGAGATAATTCAGCTTATTATTACTCTGATTTGTCTTACTTTAGAATGTAGTGAGCATCACAAGGAAAAGAATCTCTGTCTGTACAGGAGTTGGACAAAATAATATTAACAGTCAGCCAAGATGATTTAGGGCCACCTCTGATCAATAAAACAGCCCTATTGATTCTAAGAGTCTAATAAATGTGATTTTATACCATTCCTCATGAAGAAGCTATTCCAGTTCCATGGGAAATGTTGAAGAATTCTAATGAGCCTGTAAATTTTATTTATTTATTTATTTTTTTTTTTTTGCAACATTGGCAACAATGTATATTTTTTACTGTTGTTTCTTGTTGACAATATCAGCTTATTCCTAACTCACTCAGTTAATACTCAGCAGAAATTCAACATGCATTCGGATCGGACTTCCTTAACTCTTGTGCAGAAAGGTGTGAAGTATACTGCTGCATCCATTTTCAATAATCTACCACAAGAATTCAAAAAGCTAAGCAGTAATCTGCATGCTTTCAAATTGAAGCTGAAGAGTTTCCTCATGGGTCACTCCTTCTATTCTGTTGAGGAATTGCTTGAAAAATTAAGCTGACTCTTATGTTATACTGTTGATTGCATTTACTTAAACTTATGGCTTGACTTTTTTGGATTCATAAACATTTTATTTTTATCTGTTATTACTTTTATGTCATAATTTCATGTACTGACATGTTCCATGACCTTGGAGATTTGCTGCTCAGTTTGGTCCCTGTGGAACTTGACATGTAAAATAAAAAAAAAAAAAAAAAAAAGAGGGCTCAGTGATATTCAAATCTGGCTCTCGCCAACATGTGGAAAGATGAGATATTTCAGCCTCATGAGCATTAAATCACTCAAGATTATCTCCAGCCGCATTATTATTTTGTGAACTTCAGTCCACATGATCACGCAAATGGTTTCACAAACGATTTAAGTAATTTTTTTTTTCTTCATGGTCATAAGGCCCAATGCAAACTGTATGTAGCCTTCCAAATCATTACATAACATCCATGCTTCACTGTTGGAAGAGAATGGTTTGTATTGCAAAGTTGCGCTCTTGTATGGCATACGTAGATATATCGTGTGCCAACCAACAAGGTAAAAGTAAAAGTGTCAGACATCACTACATGTTTCCCATGTTTCCATCAGTTGGCAGTCCATATTTTTAATTGTTTGCACCAGTGATTGCAGCCTCTCTGCATTCACCTTCTTTAGAAGAGATTAAATAGTAGGAGTTCTACCGATTCCCCCCCCCCACTTCTTGTTTCAAGTGAAACTGCATTTTCGAGAGGCATACTAAGCCAGGGGTGCATTTTTCTGGTATTGGTGATCTTGTTGGAGGCAGGAGGCAATAAAATTGACAAGTTACCTATAAGAGGAAGTTTAGTTTTTCTTTTACAGTTGTTTTAAGGAATTGGTTTCTGTCTGCTACGATAACACTAATGCACTCCCGTCTTGTGGCCTACCAGGACCACCCGACTCCCGTGTCATCCTCAGTGGAGGATGCGGATAGGAGGGGCGTGGGGACAGCACACCGCTCTCCCGGCCGTTATGATGATATTCTTGACCGAAGCTGCTACTATTCGGTCGAGTAGCTCCTCAATTGGAATCACGAGGCTGAGTGCACCCCAAAAAATGGCAACAGTGCATAGCGGCCTGGATGGTCACCCATACAAGTGCCGGCCACGCCCGACAGCGCTTAACTTCGTTGATCTCATGGGAACCGGTGTATCCACTGTGGCAAGACATGATAACACTAAATACACCTAAATTTGCCAACATCATAGCACATTCGCTCATTAATAGGGCACCAATAAGAAGTAGCTCTTGTTACGAAGTCTGAGAGATCGATTTGATAGGAGATCAACATGAGACCACAGCAATAATATGAGGAGAGGTAGTGGGGAAAAGTAAATCATTAATACTTTATGAATATGATGGAAAAGATTTCTGGCTATATCATGTTCATATTATTTTGTCCGTCCCCTGTACAGTTTGTAGCATAATTCGCAAGAAGCACTGAATGCAGGATGAAGTGTTTGACCCTTATTGAATTTAATGTTATTTGTAAAAGTGAGAAAAATAAAAGTACATAAAATGAAAAATCAACTTTCCCTCTGTTGTAAACAGCATGGTATTTCTGTTCCTCCAGGCGACAATGCAGACCTCTTATACCAAGAACTGTCACCCGATGATTTCTCTGGACGAGGTATACTTCAACCAAGGTTGGGTCAGGTTATTGTAAGGCTGTTCATGGTTCAAGAAAAAATTCATGCTTTAGAATGGATAGTCATGATCACATGAGCATTTCCTGCCATTGTTATATAAATACATGCAAAGAATATTTTTGTTGTTTTGTAGTTTGTGCATATGTTTTCTATGCAAATGGACTCAGAATGCAGTTACAGGTGCAGAACTTTGATCAGCCTTCACAGTCAACATTTGACCTGGTTGCACGATTTATTGCATGTCACAATTTTCTAAAATTGCACGTTCCAAAAACAATTTTTAAGCATTTTGCTCATCAGGATTGATACTGGACTATAATCCAGTTTGGTTATTGCATTGTTTTCAAACCAGAGTAGCTGCATGTATTGCCCTTCCTCTCAGAAATTGTTCTCAACTGGATGAAACTTTTTCATCGAATTGTTCGGAAGCATGCAAGCAATGTGGGTATGTGCATTCTGCAACAGAAAGCATTACCCTGTGGATAAGAACAAGCACGTGTTGTATCCCGAAATCCAAGTCTGCACTAGTTCTCAAATGTTCATTCTTTTCATTGGTACTGAAAATTAGTTGATGTCTTTCACTATGGTATCAGATATAAAAAAGACTCTTCCTTGTGGCAGAAGATACATCTCATCCATCTAATTATTTAATAAATTCTGCTTGGTTCAGTATATGGTCAGCTTTTGAAAGAGTGAAATAATGTAATCATATTGTTTAATTTGTGTGTCATTTTAAGAGGTTTGTTGTGACATCAGAATTTTGTTTGAAAGATTTGTTCACACTACCTTCCTGTAATTTTACAGAGTAACTGACATAATCATTGTGCAACTCATTTTTATGAGTTAAAGTGAGTATGAAAGGGGAAAGTATAAGTGATGGTATTATACTAAATGCAGTGAAATTTACTGAAAAGTAAATCATAAGAATTATAAGCAATATGTATATATACTCGTATTATTGCCTATGATATCTGTGAATTGCATAATAATAACCCTTATCAAAGTAATTAAAGTGTTCTGTATTTATTCTTCCTTGCTGTAACTGCATTTGTTAAACAGTTTGCCCCCATGTGATTCAGATTACACCAGGGTTGTTAGTTTGCATTATTTTCTTTTCATTTTACTCATATTTTTCCTTTTTATCACACACACACACACTCTCTCTCTCTCTCTCTCTCTCTCTCTCTCTCTCTCTCTCTCTCTCTCTCTCTCTCTCACACACACACACACACACTCACTCTCTCTCTCTCTCTCTCTCTCTCTCTCTCTCATTCTGATTTTTCATATGTGGTATGGTGGTCTAGACTAATAAATATAAGAATGCCTGGGGGGGGGGGGGGGGGGGGGGAGAGATGGCTAGTATGGTGCGCAATAGGCTATATATATTATTTAATTGGATAGATAAAAAAATCTACTCACCAAGTGGCAGCAGAACACACACATAAAAGAATGTGGAGATTAGCAAGCTTTTGGACCCAGTGGCTCCTTCTTCAGGCATAAGGGTTCAAGGGGAATGAAGAAGGGTGAAGGAAAGAGATTGGAGAGGTCTAGGAAAAGGGGTAGATTTTGAGAAAGTCACCCAGAACTGCGGGTCAGGGGATACTTACCATACGGGATGAGAAGGAAAGATATTGAATTATGTCTCAGTGATTTTTGTAACTGTAATATTTGGTAACATTTCATTGCATACAGTACATGTCCTTTGAATTGTCATATTCTTTATCTACATTTCTGTGTCTCAAGAATAAGGGTCTATATGATTTACCTGGCTTTTCTTAGTTTCATTGCGTTTTCTTCGTGTGACTGTTACAGCATAACCTTTTTCTGTTCACTGATGGTCCCAAAAATTTTGAATGCAGTACAGTATTATGTCCTTCAAAATCTTCTTTGCTTTCTGAAACTGATTTCTTTGTACATATTATGGCATAGTTAACTAATAAAACTGTTTCTCTTTGATAGTCCTCCTTGTCTACATACATTTCGTATCTCTCTGTTTCTTTTATAATGTGTATTGCTGTAGTCCATAGAAATCTGAACAGCTGTAGCAAACTCTTCATCTAGCATTCAGGCACAATTACAGGTGCTAATTAATATCCAGCTATTGTGGTGTTTGATACCACATTTTTTTGTCCACAATGCTCAATCATGTTGGATACGCTTCAGTCTGTTGTGTTCACTTGAAAACTTTGCACTTGCTCTAGGATGATTTCCCATCTCTCTCTCTCCCTCCCTCTCTCCACCTCCCCCCCCCCCCCCCCCCCCCTCAATTTAGGGAGTAGTCTTTTCTGTCATACCTGTTGGTTATTGGCTTAAATCATTCCGGACACTTCATAATATTTCTTTTTCTTATTATACCATGTAGTATTTCATAATATAGTCCTGACTTGGCTTCAGTGTGTACATGTTATGGGTCTTCAACTAAAGCTACAATATGAAAAAGACACGATTTGCTTTCTATGAAATAAACAGGGAAAGAATTTGGCGATCAACTGAAGTTGCTTAGGAAACAGTGGAATGATTTTTGTAGCTTGTTATGATAGATTCCTTTTTGTGAAAATAATTAATGAACTGACTATTGCACTTTGATGTTTCTTTCATTCCTCTCTCTTCCTTACAGACATTATATTCACTCACATTATAGTCATCCGTTGATCATTGTAAATATGGTACAAAGTATTATGTGATAGTTTACACTAACTACCACCCAAAAGTTTTCAAATGTTCATCACTATTAATTAAGATAAGTTTTGGGTGTGAGACTTTATGAACAAAAGACAAATATAGAAGAAAATCTGCACATGGCTGTGGTCTTCAGTGTAAAACTCAAAATGAAGAAAACCAAAGAACAGGTAGAAATATACTTAAAAGACACAGGTACAAAAAGCGTTGAAATGCACGTGGATCCATGTTTCTCAGTATTATTCGTACACTCCTAAGTACATAAGTAATCTGACTTACAATGATATTTTCAGTAAATGGAAGTCCTGCATTGACAGCAATTTTCTTGATGTAGTCTGCACCGTCTGAAAGTCTACCTGCCATGCAGGTACTTGATTTTGGTCTCTTTAATTAGTCTAGTGTGCGTGGTAAGTATTCCAAGACTTACATGATTGTTCTGCCCATCTTACTTCTGTGCTGAAATGTATTGCTCATACTAATCTTTTATATATGCATGCTTAATTGTTTTCAGTGTTAAGCAAATGGCTTTAATGCATGTGCTTCATATGAAAATTAAATTTATTCTACAGTCAAATGTGGGAACTTGTTTATTTACTGATTTATGTGCTCTGGTCATTATTGTGCTGCAGCGACTATAGTGTATACAGCAGCAGTAGTTCTAGTGGTGGTGGTGGTGGTGGTGGTGGTGGTGATAGCAGTAATTATTTCTATTTTTATTATTACACAGTCTTTAATTGTATTGATACTAAATGAAATGTGATACTCATATACTGTAAATTTAAGTCATCATAGTCATGTGGGAATTTAAGTCATAAATTTAAATTTTGCAACACACTAATCTAAGGCAGAGATCATCATTAACCCCTTGTCAGTGCAGAGTTGTGCATTTAGAGCCATAAACATCTCCATGGAAGCCACATGACTTGTAGAAGAATACTGCAATACTATTTGTGTATGTTTTCTATAACACTGCAACAGCCACTTCTTAAAGTGAAGAAAGTGTTTGACCAAAGCTTATAGTACATAATTATATTAATATTATCATTAGTTTGACCTACATTTTATCAAAACTGGTGAGGAAACAGTCATAGATAAATTGCAGAAATTCCTTTTGTTTGTGGTGTTGATTGGTCCTCAGTCACATGCTTATTTTTGTTTTTAGGTTTTGCTTGCTTGCTCTTTGGTGGTTCATTCTTATTCCATACCAGATTTCTTACACTCTTCAGAAATCCCATGTGCTTACCTTTCTTTCTCATTAATATCATTCCTTACCCACTGTCTTCTATTGTGCTCTCCAGGTACTTGAGACTTCCCTCTTTGTTCAGTACTTGCCCTATAATGCTTAAATTCAGTACTACTCTAATTCCTCGTTGTCACAACCACTTCATACTACTTTGCAATAAATTTCAGTCCATACTTTCCCACCACTACTACACATACATTTAGACTTTCTTAGACCTCTCCATTTCCCAACACCATTTAATTATCTGAAAACCCCATTGCTTTCATATTTTCATTTCCTTTTTGCAGTTGCATTCTTGCCATTATTTCATCCATAAGGGTGTTCAGAAATAGTAGAGATAGTGTACTCCCTTGCTTGAACCTATTTTTTCTGTTCGGATCAGTCTGTCTTCTCCCTTCCTACTTTTACGCAACTCACACATCCTTGACACATGACATTTATTCTTCTCATACTCGGACATGCAATTCCCATGTTCACGCTATCAAATGCCTTGTCATTGTTCAGGGACATTATTACTAAATCATTACCATATTTGTAGTCTCTCGCGAAGCAGTATTTCATGAAAAGTTAGATCTACTGTCGACTTTCCTGGTCTAAACCCATATTGTTCCTCTCTGAGTCTTCTTCCTCCTAACATTCGTACTCTCTTTTCCAGGATCTTCTCAAATACCATGGCAGCATGGCACATCAAAGTAACTCCCCTACAGTTTTAACAAAGTTTCCTGCCGATCTTCTTAAAAATTGGCACTATGATTACCTTTTTCCAGTCTTCATATGACCTTTTCTTCCATTCTGTTCTCACAACCTGATAGAAACACTGCACTCCAACAATACCACCTATTTTCACTATCTCTACACTTAGTTCATCCAATCCACGTGCTTTTCCTCTGTTTGTGTTGTTTATCACATCCTCCACTTCTGTCCACATTAGGTACAACTCAGCATTTTCTACATCCCCAGGCTCCTCATTTTCCTCTTCCATGTTTCCATTAGAGGTTTTTGAAATATTCCTTCCATATCTCCGTGATTTCCTGTACATTCTCAACTTCCTTTCCTTCTTTATCGATTTTCCTGACATTTTTCACAGTGTATCTATTCTAAGCTGTAACCATTCCATAAAGGACCTCTTCTTACTCCCCTGACTGTCATCTTCCTTCATATTTGCTCACTCTTCCATTCATTTCTTCTTATCCACTACTAGAACTCTCTTAACCACCTTCTTCTTAGCATATTCTCTTTTTCTTTCCTCTGTTGTCTCTAGCAATCACATAAAGAATGCTTTGTTTTTCTTTGCAACTTCCTCCCTTACTCTATTTTTCTAGCAGGGTGTTTCTATCCACCTTTTTTTTATCAGTTGTTCTTCTACACATTTTTTCTGCTGCTTCCACTGTAGTTGTTTCAAATCTTCCGCTTTCCTCCTCTATTGACTGCATGTAATCCCTTGCCACATTGTTCCTTACTATTTTAAGAAATTCTTCTTTGAATTTTTCTTCTTTCAGTTTCCACCCTCTTGTCCTCCTTTCGTTTCTTTCTGCCCTCTTTTCTTCTTTAATCCTAAATATCACTGCTACAGGTCTGTAATCACTGTCTAGGGCTTCAGAAGGTATTACCTTAACATCTGTGACTGTTCTCCTTGTGTCGTGGTCACATATTCTGTTGTTTACTGCAGATTCACTCAAGAAATATTGGCTACACCACATCACCTTAAAACTTCCCTTCTTCTTAAACCAAGTGTTGCCCAAAGCTAGTCCATTTCTTTTGCCTCAGTCTAGCAATTATTTTCCTTCCTCAGTTCTCCTTCATGGTTCTTCTACTCCCAATACTTCCTCACGCCATTCTTGCCTTCTCTTTCCATGCCCATGTGTGCATTCAAATCTCTCCTTATCACAATCTTCTCCCCAGTGAGTTCTCTCAGCATTTCCTCTTCAAGGTCCTCCTCTTTTTTAACAGAATCTCCTATTTGTGGTGCATACACTTGCAGTGTTTCTTTTTCTTTCCATTCACATTTTTCTGTGACTATCATCGTGAGACTTATTCCCTTCACCATCTCTTTCAACACTCCTCTCATAACTAATGCCGCTTTGTGCCTCCCTTCTCCCTCATTTCCACTCCAGTGCAGCCTGTATCCACTCTTCTACTTTCTTCACCTTTCCACCTGGTTTCTGACAATCCTAGACTATTCCACCTCCTTCTGTTCATAAAGTCCACTGCTAGTCCTCCACTTTCCCTGTCAGCATCTGTTTGTTCAATTTATGAAATCTTAGTCCTTGTGAATAGGTGGGTAATCTCCCATTTTATCCATTCTTAGAAATCTTGTTCCAAGTTTGAAAACCTTATTTTATCCACTACTGGCTTGCTGGCCCTATCATAACTGAATTTGCTATTGGAGTTTTCCCTCTAACCTTTTTCTTCTGTGGGGGGTATTTTATTTCCCCTCCTATCTTTCAATGTTCCACTGCCTTGGGGTCACATATCAGATGCTTTGAATCAAGATTGCAGCCCGTCATTGTATAATGATTTTTTCCCCCCAATAACTTGCTTTTGAGTTGTTTAAGGTGCAGCTTTAGGTATTTGGTATGTGAAGTGGCAGTAAATACCAATCATCTGAAGATGAGTCCTCACTGGCTTAAAATCTAGATAATGGAAGAATATACATATAATATTTTACAGAAGCATTGCAATATTAGTTGTGAAAGCCCCTGCTGCAGTTTGATAGCCCAAAGAACCAGCATATGTGACTATGTCATCCATATAGTGATCTGCGGCATTGTGCAGCAGAAACATCCTCTTAAACGGGTTCTTGTGGTATTTCATCTTGACAGCCTCCCATAACCTCATAATATTTTCCTGTGATTGTTTGCTCTTCACAAACATAATCTGTTAGCCCAATGAGTGTTGGGTTTTAGCCTTTTTTGGTGATGGTAAATCCACATGTATCCACTGCTTACTTTGCTCCTTTGTTTCAGGATCATAGTGATACACTCAGCACTTGTTTATTGCAATTTGGAAGCTGAAGAAATCACTTGCACTGCTCCAACACAGCTGCAACATATTCGCTGCTGCCTTGAATGAGTGTGAACAGGAACAGAACCCAGTGAACTGTGACCTTTGTCAGTTCCAAATGTTTTGCAAGATGCTGAACACTGATGTGTTACTGATTTTCACTATTTTCACTGTCAACTCAATTGTGATATGCCAGTCATTGAGCACCAGGTCTTCTCCTTCTCTTGCAGTTGCTGGTTCTTCATTTAGAGATGGTCTGCCACTTCGTTTTTCATCATTCAGATTAGTTGGACCACACTGGAGGCATCTACATCACCTAACCAGTGTTATATGATATTGCATTGTTGCTATAGACTTCTACCAATTTGGCTTTGGTTGTTGCAACTTTGTTGTCCTTCAAATGAAGAAAAAGAGTTATCTCCTATACTCCACTTTATCAATGGGCTGCACCATTTTGATTTAGCTCCTCTAACAGTGCACTGTGGTACTGTGGCATGGGAATTTCAGTGTATACCAGAACTGCAGGAATATATCTGCAAACAAGCAAACAATTTATTACATAACTTTATTTTTCAAGGTGATAATTAAGACTTTATGATTACCCCTCATAAATGACTGGCAACTGTTGGTATACCTGAAGTTTCTAATGTCACTTTTCATTATTGTTTTTTCTTGTTGACTTGTATTTCATTTACCAGTGAGTAAGCTGCATATTTCCTATGTCAAAAACATTACAATAATGATTAGTTGGGCTGCAAACTACTTTGCTGTTGTTCATAACTTTCATAATCAGATGTCTGAAGTCAGTATTTCTGTATAACAAATGCCCTTTTAGTAACATACTACACAATTGTGAGAGTTTCTGAGAAAATGGATAGTGTCCAAGAGGACCGAGTGAATGACAGCAAAAACCATACGTAAATCCAAAATGACAAGCCAAAAGGAATCCAAAATATGAAAGCAAAGTACTAAAAAACCACAATAGCAAACAGAAAAATAATCAAAAGTGAGTGAGTAACTGTGTGGTAATAGTAACTGTGGCAACTGAAAAGCTTCAGATACATCAACACAATTGGATCAGGAAAGTGCACACACCATCCTCCTAACTTACTTCTGCCAGACGGTCTTGCAAGTCAAGGGAAATCCATTCCTGCTGTGGTGCAGCCATGCAACCAAAAAATTCTCAACAGTCGACACTGGTACACTCATCTCAGTACTGATGCCAGAGTCTAGTAACAATACCAGTGCTCTTTCACCTAACATCACTAAAAGTTCACTATCAACTGTTCGTATTGCATTAATATTTATTATTCTTAAATATCTTATTTTTCAGCATTTTTTTTCATTTAAATACATGGAACCCTATAGAAGAAATAATATTCACAATAAAAAAGTTAGTGGATCATTCAAAACAATTTTTCAACCTTCTTACAAAGATCATTTGGTCATTCCAACTGCCTAGTCCATATGAACTGATTTTATCTATCAGCATTACAAATTATTTGCGTAGATGGGGAAGTTTAAACATTTTTAATATCTTTAGTGTAAAGGCATTTAAACATCCTAATGCTTTTGGCATGAACAGCCAAGCAGATACAGACAATATATGAAGAGTATATCTGAAAATGGATGTTTCAGCATGGTAGATAAATTTGCTGTAAGAGGAAAGGAATGATTATTAATACAATTTAAATGATTTAATCCTAAGTGTACTAGTCAGAGAATGATTTGAAAAAGCAAAAAGTTAACTGATCAAACTGATAGAACATCTTGTCTTCTGTAACACTATTGCACAGCATAGCGCAGAAATGTACTGCATACGATAAAGTTCACAGCCTAAGTCATTTCTCAGCCCATGAAGAATGATATTTTCAGTTGGATTCGTGGACTGTAATATCAGTTTATCATATTTCACCTTTAACTATGCAGAATGTTGCTAAAAGTAGACTGAACGAGATACATAACCCCCCCCCCTCCCCCTCTCCCCATCTTCTCAGATAGTTACTATGAGCTTTTGCCTATGAGATTTGATGCAGGAAAACTTACTTCCATCAATTAAATGTCACTGATTCTTAATTGTATCACATAAGTATCAAATGTGGTGATTTTTTATTACATGTGTCACTATTAGTTGTTATGTTAAAGCAGATTACGCTCCACCACGACCACCGTTGCCTGGAGGGGAAGTTCCACCACCAAGACCGCCTCCACCTGAGACAGATGATGAAGATGATATGTTTTCACATGCTCCTCTACCTAATCAACCTATTATGGTAAGTATAGCTATGGTGTTGTCACTCTCATACCTTCACTGACATAAATTATCAATGTTATATTCAGTTAAATGTGAAAACTCTTTCATGCATGTGTTACATGCACTGATATCTTTGAAAATTGCAGCTCCCAGAGTGAATCAAATGAATACAAACTCTGAGGTTGTATGGTTTAGTGTATAAGCAATAGACTATTAAGATGGGATATGCCCTCTCTTGAATGGTCATACAAAACTGAGTCAGTAAATAACCTGCAGAAAGTAAGTGTCAGTATATCTTAATGGCATCAGAGAGAATTAAATCAGTGTGTGAGTTGAGTGTAAACTGGGAATTACGTTGGGTCTCCAGGAACGGGTTTTTGATGTCGTGACGTGTCGACCTGAGCAGAGAATCTTATTACAATATGTAATGCATATGTGAAACAAGTGAATAATTGAGGCTCATACAGTGTGATGAGTGGGCACTCAATCGCACAATATGTCTATGATGTGGGATTGTCTGCAGGACCATATGACTTTGTATTGCCACTATGCTATCTTTTGCACGTTTAATGTGTCTGCTCCACTGAACATAAACCATAAATGGGAATTCAGGTGGTGCCTCTCTGGAATGCTCAGTTTCTGGACGAGTCCCACAAACTTCAAAGTGACAGACTACATTGTTGAGTGATTTAGCAAACAAACATTAGCTGTTAAAGTTTGAGGTACCATTGAATATGACAAAATTCTTAAGGCTTTTGTGGCCACTTGTTGGCAAACTGTCTATTTGCTTTTGTCTCGGGTTCTTCGGGCGATGTTCGTCTGATGATTTTACTGACTTTTCGCTAGCACGAGTGGCTGTCACTGTCAAAGCTTCACCCTCCACTGCTGGTGGTGAACTGGAGCCGAGCTCGCGGCCGCAAACTATATGTACCTCGCACACCAACATCCGAGGGCTTCTCCACGGTCATTTCCGGTGCAGTTCTCCTCTTGCTACCTACGATGATCATTCGGTGCAGTATGGGAAGCCAGGATCCATTTACCTTAAGGCTTTCCTCTTTCTTGTTGAAGGTGTTCCCGCGTTTGTGCATTTCTATAGCTTCTCTAAACAAGCGGTTATGGTAGTGTTGAGGAGTAATGGGTACTCCACAAATTATATTGAAGTGTAACAGAGCCAATGTTGGGTACGGCCTCTCTGCCATACATTCCCAGAGTGAAGGGCAGAATCGGCCGTATTTTGCACAAACACGGCGTAAAGACAATTTTCAAACCGTCAAGGAAGATCAAAGACTGTTTTAGATCGGCAAAGGATAAAAGGGACCCACTTGCAATGTCGGGAATATACTGCTTACCATGCACATGTGGAAAATTTTATGTCAGAATGACTGGAAGATCAAAGAACATTTCAGGTTGTGGCAGGGGCGACAGCCGATCAGTTCCAGTCATTCCACCAAGAAAAGATACATGGCTTGTGTTGTCTGTAGTTCAACCATGCCTAGACGGTCAATACCATGGTTCGATCATGTCTGCATTGTCACTTTGTACCAGGAAGGGCTCTCAACAAGGGAAGTGACCAGGTGTCTCGGAGTGAACCAAAGCGATGTTATTCAGACGTGGAGGAGATACATACAGAGATACAGGAACTGTCGATGACATGCCTTGCTCAGGCCTCCCAAGGGCTACTACTGCAATGAGTGACCACTACCGACGAATTATGGCTCAGAGGAACCCTGACAGCAATGTCACCATGTTGAATAATGCTTTGTGTGGAATGGGCTGCATGATGTGCAACTTCACTCCTGGCATCCATGGCAAGGTCCATCTTTGCAACCACGACACCATGCAGCGCAGTAGAGGTGGGTCCAACAAAATGCTGAATGGACTGCTCAGGATTGGCATCACCGATGAGTGCCACATAAGATTTCAACCAGAAAATCGTCAGAGAGGTGTTTAGAGGCAACCAAGTCAGGCTGAGCGCCTTGGGCACACTGTCCAGCTAGTGCAGCAAGGTGGAGGTTCCCCGCTGTTTTGGGTGGCATTATGTGGGGCCGACGTACGATGCTGTTGGTCATGGAAGGCGCCGTAACTGTTGTATGATACGTAAATGCCATCCTCCAACTGATAGTGCAACCATATCGGCAGCATATTGGCGAGGCATTCGTCTTCATGGATGACAATTCGCGCCCCCATCGTGCACATCTTGTGAATGACTTCCTTCAGGATAATGACATTGCTCAACTAGAGTGGCCAGCATGTTCTCCAGACATGAACCCTACCGAAGATGCCTGGGATAGTTGAAAAGTGCTGTTTATGGATGACGTGACCCACCAACCACTCTGAGGGATCTATGCTGAACCGCCATTGAGGAGTGGGACAATCTGGACCAACAGTGCCTTGATGAACTTGTGGATAGTATGTCATGATGAAGACAGGCATGCATCAATGCAAGAGTGGATAATATGTCATGATGAAGACAGGCAAGCATCAATGCAAGAGGACATGCTACTGGGTATTAGAGGTACCAGTGTGTACAGCAATCTGGACCGCCACCTCTGAAGGGAAGTGGTAGTTGTGTACGACTGTGTAATTGTTAAGGTACATAAATAATGAGGTACTGGGTTTCCTCCCAAAATCCTCGTGTTCTCAGTCTCTGCTATCCCACTGCACCCAAACTCTCCACCCGCTATCCCACTGCACCCACACTCTCCACCCAGCAGTCTTCCCTACCACTGCCTGTCACTCTCTCCACATCATCATCATCATCATCATCATCATCATCATCATCATCGTCATGTTCTGCACAAATTCAGTGGATCCAGTGCCCACGTGTCGCATTCCTAGCTCGTGTACCTGCTGCGTGTCCCTCCCGCATTCCTATCCAACACCTGTTGCCTCCCTCCAGGGCACCAGCTACTCCTCACCAATCGCTCCTCTCACTTCCCACCTCTATATCCCTCTTCTCACCCCACCCGACACTACCCTTCATCCCAGTCCACCTGCTGAACTGCAGTTTGCCATTGTATGTTAAGCCAGCAGAATATAGTTGTGCAGAGGTGTGTGTTTGTGTGTGTGTGTGTGTGTTTGTGTGTGTGTGTGTGTGTGTGTGTGTGTATGCACGCGTGCTCATTAAAAGACTTGTCCGTAAACTAGCAAAGTTTTCATACTTTCTTGTGTGCCTGTCTACGACTCCATATGTCTATTGTTAGGTGAGTGATTTCTTTACTCCTAAATTATGTATATTCTAAGATTTGATTAGAAGGACGTCTCTAACTGAGCTTCAAGTAGACTCAGATAGTTCACCACTTCAGTTCTAAGTAGTTTTATTGGTTCAGTCACTACTGGTTTTGGCCAGTTATAAGCTCATCTTCAGGTGTACAAGAATACAAAAGGGAAAAATGAAGAAGCTATAATAAGTTATTGTATAAGGCTTAACACTTGTATGTTATAATAATAGAAGGGATTCATTATCCAACTATAAATATTAGGTTGATACAGGTTAGTTAGAATGAAAACACAGGTATTGCACCAGACAGCTGTAAATAACCTAAGGAATGTTAACAGTCAAAGGAAGAAAAACGGAGAGAATTACTAAGAACACATACCGAACAGCGTTAGATAACTTATACCTTGAGGCACACACTGTGAACACTAAGCTGCGGGCAGGTGATAGCCATATGTAAAGCTGAGATAGGAAACAGCCACACGCAAAAATAAGTGACGATCATATTACAAGGGAACATGAAGCCAACTAGCGGTGAGTAGTCACTAGATGGCATCACCTTCCCTTGTAATATGACAGTCACTATTTTTCGAACATGGCTGCCTTCTACCACTGTGTCATTCCATACCTCAGCTTTACGTGAACTATCACCTACCCACAGCCTAATGTTCAGTGTGCAGTGGCCACATGACTTAGGGTGTAAATTATCTTACACTGTTCAGTGATGTAATCTCTTATTCTAGCTTCTTCATTTTCTTTTTGCGGTCTTGAGTACGTGAAGTGGTTAATTTTCTGATTATACTATTTACATTCTGCCAGAACTTTCCTTAGCAAATGTTGTTATTGCAAGTTTTTGGACATTAAGAGTTTACCACATCTCAGATCATGAATCCAATATTCTTGCATATCTTGAACATAACACTCTGTACTTAAAAAGACATAGTTTATTTAAAAAGTAAACAACATTTTTCAAATGGGCAGTGGGCTGTGAAAGTGATTATTATTTTCCAAAGATTAAGTTAAATTATTCTGTAGCCACAGTGTTCCCTAGATTAATCCCATAGTTTAGTTTTGTTCACAGTAATAAAGACTTTGTGGTCTCCAGAAGTCTGTGGCCATGAAACTCAGTGTTGCAATTAAATAATGAAAATCAAATAGCACATATTTGATACTCTTCCTAAATAAAATTATTCACAACCTCACAGAATTTTTTTTTAATCATTCTGTCTTTTGAATCCCGCAGGTAGCAGCTCATGGACTACATCAAGAAGTCCGTCAGTGGTCAAGTAAAGACAATGACATTATTGCAGCTGCCAAGAAGATGGCAGTATTGATGGGGCGTCTTAGTAAACTGGTGCGTGGGGAAGGTGGCAGTGGCAGCAAGCGGGATCTTATAGCCTGTGCCAAATCAATAGCTGAAGCCAGTGAAGAAGTCACGCGCCTTGCCAAAGAGCTTGCCAGAGAATGCACTGACAAACGAATGCGCACTGTAAGATAGTATTTTTCTTTTTATTATTTTTATCATATCTTGTTATCCTGGAAATGTAACTCTCCTAACTCATGCTAGATCTGTCCTTTGTATAAAATGGAAAATTCAGTTCATAAAATTTAAATCACAAAAGAGACAAAGTCTGGTCAGTTATCTTAAAGGGACGGGGGATGTAATTCCCATCACTAGTGATGGAAAGACATAATAGTTCACGGCACCCCTAGTTTTCAGAATAATAGCTTCCTTTTTCAAGTATCAAAAGGAAATGTGTTGGTGAGGTTGGATTGGAAAAGGTGAAAGGGTGGGGGGGGGGGGGGCAGGGGGTGCAGGTTATTCATCAACACAGACTAAGAGGAACTACCCACCATTATTGACAAGAAACAGATGTTTAGATGAATGAAAAGGCATACAACAACATAGGTGAAAATGATCGTATGTTAGCACACACTGTGCCACTTACTGTTTTGATATAATAGAAAGGACCAAGTAAAAAGTAAATTTAAAAGTGGAAATAACAATAAATAGAAAGAAATGAGAAAGAGGGGACAGGAGAAGTATGGTGGAGTCCACATACAGGTGGTGTATAAATGAAGAATAAAAATGAAATAAAATTCCCTCAAACACAAATATAAGAGGATGATTGGGTTAGACTGTTGAATAGTAAGTCAAGGAAGGGTGAAAGGTGAGAATATATGTTTGGGATGACGTTCCCATATCTGGAGTTGAGGGGAAACAGGTGCTGTTTGGGGGGATGCACATTTTGTGTGTGGTGTAACAAGAACGCAGGTCTCTTGAGTCATACTGTGGTGAATACTCAATAACTGGGTACGAGGCTGACTGTCCTTTGGTTCTCATTCATTTGTTCTCACAGTTTTGTGGTCATCATCACTATATCAAAAACTGAACAGTAAATATGTATAATCTGATAAGCAAGAAGAGTAGTTTCCTGTCTCTAATGCTGTAAAATTTGTCAGTGGTGAGGCTTGATTTGGTGGTAATTGGTTGGTGCATTGGCCATGCTTTACAGTGGTAACAGTTGCAAGTTGCAAGGGTAGGAAGCTTGTTGTGGGTGTATAGATGTGGGAATACCATATTATTTGGCAGATGGGATCATGCTGGTTCCGATAGCCATCACCCTGATTTGTGATTCGGTCTGATCTTAAAAAGTGAAGAAGTTGTGGGTAAGGATGAAGTTTGATAGTGTGACAATGAAATTCAGCTTTCAAAGACATTCAAGTGCAGTGAAAGGCCATATGTATGTGACATGTTGATGTAAGGAAATTATTACATCAACGGTAATGAGATTTCAGGTGGAAGGAAGATGGAAATTAGTTTGTAATCCTCCTGAAAGTGGTAATTATATTTTATAGTGAATGGAATGCCATGTTTAGTAGGAATCTGCTAGTCTACCAAAGCTAAGATGTGTTCATAACATGTGTTCAGTTGGTGATTGAAGTACGTAACTGTGTGGATGCTAATGTGCTGGTGGTGTCAACACCCCCCCCCCCCCCCCCCCCCCTGAGATGGAAAGTACAGTTGCACGTATGAGGAAGGGTAAGAAGTTAAATGGAAACAGATTTGAAGTATTGTGAGGGTCCTAGGGTTTTAAGGATTTTCTGCAGCTCAGTCTGAATGGAAGGAGTGGGATCATGAGGAACAGTGTTTTGTATCAAAATGTCAGCTAGCTGACACAGCCAGTTTGCTGTATATTCACCACAGTCAAGTATCTCAGTAGTGGAGCCTTTTTCCATAGGGAAAATGATAATAGATCAGTCTGATTTCAGTTTACAAGTGGCATGGATCTCAGCTGGAGTAAGGTTTGAGATTTTGGAGAAAAATTTCCACAAGAAATGGGTGACTTTGTTGAAAGTGAGGAGTTCCTGGAGAAGATGTCTTTTGGGGGTAAGAGAGATGATCATCCCTTTGGAATTGGTGCTGGAATGGTTTCGAGCAAATTTCAATGCTTCATGGGATTTAATGATCTGATGAAGCAAATTATTCATTCAGGCTCTAGTAAGTGAGAGAGATCTGTAACTAGGACAGGCTGGTTAAATTTGCAGAATGAATTTTTTACTCTGCAGTGATGTGTGTACAGATATCAAACTTCTTGGCTGATTAAAACTGTGTGTCAGTCCAGGACTCAAACCCGGAACCTTTGCTTTTTGCAGTCAAATGCTCTACCAACTGAGCTTCCCAAGCATGACTTACAACCCTTCCTCACACCTTTGCTTCTACCAGTATTTCAACTCCTACCGTCAAAACTTCATATGAATTTTTCCTGGTGTAACATGTTGGACTAACACTCCCGGGAGAAAGGATATTATGGAAACATGGCTTAGCCACATCCTGTTGGATGTTTTCAGGACGAGTTTTTTACTCTGCAGCGAAAGGCAAAGGTCCCAGGTTTGAATGACTGTCCAGGAAACAGTTTTAGTTTGGTTAAATTTGTTTATGGGATTGACAGATGGGTGTTTTGACGAAGTTCTTTCTAAACCAGAAGGGCATCTGTATTACAGGCTTGGAATCACATAGGAAGTGAGCAGTTGAGGTGTGATTGTAGATCTGGTGAAGCTTGGGTGGGAGATGTCTTTGGGTTGGGAAGTTAGTTCAAGAATCCAAACTGGGTTTGCCGTCTAGGAAGTGGGGAAGAAGTTGAGGACAGTTTTGTGGTTGGTGGTTGTGAGAGAGCGTTACTCTCTTGCATGGTATACAGGATGACTGACTGCAAATCGATGTCCCATTCGTATACATTGAGTGTGACTGAGAAGATCTGAGGACCCTTGCTATTAGCCCAATCTCACTCCTTTCCTTTATTCATGTTTATTATAATTGTACATTATTTTATACACTCCTGGAAATGGAAAAAAGAACACATTGACACCGGTGTGTCAGACCCACCATACTTGCTCCGGACACTGCGAGAGGGCTGTACAAGCAATGATCACACGCACGGCACAGCGGACACACCAGGAACTGCGGTGTTGGCCGTCGAATGGCGCTAGCTGCGCAGCATTTGTGCACCGCCGCCGTCAGTGTCAGCCAGTTTGCCGTGGCATACGGAGCTCCATTGCAGTCTTTAACACCGGTAGCATGCCGCGACAGCGTGGACGTGAACCGTATGTGCAGTTGACGGACTTTGAGCGAGGGCGTATAGTGGGCATGCGGGAGGCCGGGTGGACGTACCGCCGAATTGCTCAACACGTGGGGCGTGAGGTCTCCACAGTACATCGATGTTGTCGCCAGTGGTCGGCGGAAGGTGCACGTGCCCGTCGACCTGGGACCGGACCGCAGCGACGCACGGATGCACGCCAAGACCGTAGGATCCTACGCAGTGCCGTAGGGGACCGCACCGCCACTTCCCAGCAAATTAGGGACACTGTTGCTCCTGGGGTATCGGCGAGGACCATTCGCAACCGTCTCCGTGAAGCTGGGCTACGGTCCCGCACACCGTTAGGCCGTCTTCCGCTCACGCCCCAACATCGTGCAGCCCGCCTCCAGTGGTGTCGCGACAGGCGTGAATGGAGGGATGAATGGAGACGTGTCGTCTTCAGCGATGAGAGTCGCTTCTGCCTTGGTGCCAATGATGGTCGTATGCGTGTTTGGCGCCGTGCAGGTGAGCGCCACAATCAGGACTGCATACGACCGAGGCACACAGGGCCAACACCCGGCATCATGGTGTGGGGAGCGAACTCCTACACTGGCCGTACACCACTGGTGATCGTTGAGGGGACACTGAATAGTGCACGGTACATCCAAACCGTCATCAAACCCATCGTTCTACCATTCCTAGACCGGCAAGGGAACTTGCTGTTCCAACAGGACAATGCACGTCCGCATGTATCCCGTGCCACCCAATGTGCTCTAGAAGGTGTAAGTCAACTACCCTGGCCAGCAAGATCTCCGGATCTGTCCCCCATTGAGCATGTTTGGGACTGGATGAAGCGTCGTCTCACGCGGTCTGCACGTCCAGCATGAACGCTGGTCCAACTGAGGCGCCAGGTGGAAATGGCATGGCAAGCCGTTCCACAGGACTACATCCAGCATCTCTACGATCGTCTCCATGGGAGAATAGCAGCCTGCATTGCTGCGAAAGGTGGATATACACTGTACTAGTGCCGACATTGTGCATGCTCTGTTGCCTGTGTCTATGTGCCTGTGGTTCTGTCAGTGTGATCATGTGATGTATCTGACCCCAGGAATGTGTCAATAAAGTTTCCCCTTCCTGGGACAATGAATTCACGGTGTTCTTATTTCAATTTCCAGGAGTGTATTTATTAATCGTTTACTTAATCCCACTGTCTCCATATCCCAGGCTTTTGTTCATCGCTCTTCCTCTCTTACCCTTTATTTGTATTTGTTATTCTTCAATTGAATTATGAAATCTACATTTACTTCTCAGTCTGTATGCTTTGTCATCTCTGAACTGAAACTGGCATAGTACATACAAATGCATTATATTTTGACTACCTACAGTTCTGATGCCTCAGCCTTCATCTTTGCCTCCCTTCTTCTACAGCGCAGGTGTTTATAAAATGGCAGGACACTAATGCCTGACCTCTCACAATCAATTTCTCCCTCCTCCCTGAAGAAGGAACCCATCGTTCTGTGGTTTTTATCAGCAATGCTCTGAGTGGAGCCTCAAGAACACATGCATTGACTGACTACATGTTCTGTCCCAATGTAAATAAGTTCATCCACAGTCTATTAATATACTCAGCCAAGAAAAGAAATATTTTCTTTGGCCTCTTCTATGTTGAAATCGTTTTGATGTAGGTGTCTTTTTGTAAGTCTCAAATGTGTCGGTAGTATATCAGGTAGACTTTTGTAAATTTTGAAGGAGAGTGGGCACACATTCCTCACACCAGAACAAGAAAAAGCCTCAGATAAATCATGTCCCAAAATTCTTCATTCTTGAGTTATTAATGAAATGATATTTCGTTTGAAAATTGTGTTTGAAATACTGTTATTTCTTTTATAGCCACTTAGTCTCTAATTAATTTCACTATTTCAACTGAATGTTTGCATCATGTTATGAAATTTATTGAAAGTTGGTAACTTCTTTTCTATGAAAGGTTTGTTTATATCAAGCTTAGTAAATTTTTATAGTCCTAGTAATCAAGTGAAATGATATTTTTTAACTTTTTTGGTCATGTAATTAACCACAAAATCTAGATGATGATGATGATGCAAAAATGAGCCTGGGATTGATATTATAATTGTGGTAATTAGAAATGAAGCTAACAATTGAAGACAAAAATTTTGTCTTTGAAATGAAGTGGGTTTGAGCACCATAGAAACTGCTGGGTGAAAATTTTTTTGTACGCAACTTTTCTGCAATAAAAAAAGAAACAAACATAGATGTCAAACAGTATGAAACAAAAAATGAAATTTGAGGCACAAGTCATAGACACCATTAATCCTCAGTTTGAGAGTCTTGTTGATCTTTTCTCTTGGGAAACACATGTAAGTTATATCACAGTCTTGAAATATATTAATTATTCCTAATGTCAGCCTTTGTGTTTTCAGAACCTCCTTCAGGTGTGTGAACGTATTCCAACAATTGGGACACAGCTGAAAATACTTTCCACAGTGAAGGCAACAATGTTAGGAGCTCAAGGTATGACTCTGTCTGTTGTATAACTAAAATTCAAGTGGAAAATTTAGATCACATGGTTAAGAAAGTGCAAGCAAAATGAAATACTTGTAAGTCATTTCATACAGCAAAAATTTTGGTTTTAATTCTGAGCTGAAAAGATTGGAAATGAAAGTAATACAGTGTGTTCCAAAAAGAATGCCAGGATTTTGAACAAATGCTACAGAAAAACTGCTCAAGATAATGAAACGATTTAAGTGTCAAATTAAAATTTTCATACCTCAATATGTGTCAGTGCAAGCTCCATTTGTTGCTCTGCAGAGATCAAGATGATACTTGATTTCACATCATGTGTGTTGTAGCATCTCTGGCATTAGTCATGATGGCTGTCGAAATTTGCTGCTGCATTTTCAAAATTTTTCTTCATCGACATTGTTCTTTACGTAGTCCAAGAAAAGTGGGTACAAAGTAGTAAGATCAGGACATCTGTGTAACTTGGTCATAAAGTAACCTACACCACACGTTCACTTTTAGTGAATCATGGACGTGTTTGTGCACGTTAGGTTGTTCTGAACCCCATATCTGGCAATTGTGATGATTAATGCAACCATTTGATGGAAAGTTGCTTTATCTGAAAACAGCACTTTTTTTTAAGAAAATTTGGATTACCATCAATTTCATTAGTGTTAAAATAGCAAAGTTTGTATGCTTACGCTAGTCGGTCAGTTTTCTCTTGTCTAATCTGAATTTTGTAGGCATGCAACCATAACCTTTTATGCATGACATTGAAGAGTATTGTTTAGGTATCTTTAACTGAGTACTTCATCAAGCAAGAGTTGTTTTCGGGCTTCTGGTACAAGATTGCCAGATTTCTTCAACTTTGTCTTCAGTTATTCTCGGCCAACATGATGAATATCCATTCAACGCACTCCCTGTCTCTCGAAACTGGTTGAACTATTGATGGATAGCTTTGTCATCGGGTGCATTTTGTCCTGAATAAGTTTCACAAAAGCGACACTCCACACTAATAGTTTAAATAAACTCAGTGTATCAAAGAACACGCTGTGTCTTCTGTTTCATTGTCAGCATTGTGGTGGCACACCAGTGCTCAATTCCTTTGCCCATGTCAAGGTCAACATTTGGCCCCATACAATACGATAAACAAAAATCACTTATTTGATCTCCAGTTTAACAGTTTTTCAGTAGCACTTGTTCAAAATCCCAGCAATCTGTTTGAGACACCCAGTGTAATACATTGGGGAGAGTTTTGTGTCAACTATAAATAAATGGACCACATTTGAGATGTCATGTATTAATGGAAACAAGGAAGCTTTTGGTTTAAGATGTGTTCATATTTGAGGTTTCCACATTTGTTTTCCTGTGATGTTAAAAACTGATACTGCTAATTGATCATATCCATAGTATCATCGTGAATACAAATTTACCAGTGCAATATTTATACTCTTGTTATGGCCTGCAGAAATGGAGTTATAAATATGCGTCAATCATTTACAAGAGTAGTTCAAGAAGTACCTGTGTTTGAAGACAGATATAGTTGCCAACAAAAGATCGTATCGCCATCATGTGCTGCCATTCTTGGCAGCCATTCCAGTAAACTGTACTGTGTAGTTTTCACCAGTATGGAAAAAGTGCAGATCCATTCAGTGATTCACTTCTTGAAATTGGCTACTGCTCATTGGAACCATACACCATCATTGACAACAGTTAAATATTTGTTTTTAAAAAAATGTGGTCAAACATCTTTTTTTTAATCACTTTCATAAGAAACATCCAGGATGCCTGGTAGGTAAGGTTACTGAAGAAAGAGTAAAGGAGCACGACATGATTCTAGAAAGGTGCGTGGCTTGATTCTAGACGATCATCAAACAAGTGTACATGACCAGTAGAGCCAGTGTGCAGACATGAATTGCAATTAATATTTTAAATGATCGTCAGATTGATGAATGCTGTCATTACTAATGGTACACAACAAGTAGGTGCAGCTTCCAAAGTTGAAGCTGTGGTTATAACAATTTAAGCATAATCAGAATGACTTTTGTCACATTGTCACCATTCATGAGACCTAGATTTGTCATTATACTGTGGAAACTGAACATCAGTCAAAACAATGGGTTGCTTGTAGGTAGTGAATATGCTGCAAAGAAGGTGAAGACAGCACCACCAGTGTGAGAAGTTATGGCAAGTAATTTTTGGGATGCAAAGAGCATCATACTCATAGACTTCTTAGGAAAAAGAAAAATAGTCACTAGACGATATCAGTCTGAGATATTTTACATCTTCAGTGAGAAATTGAATTAAACACAGCCCCCTTGGACAAAGAAAGAAGTGCTGTTTTTCTATAACATTCATGTTTTGCATGCTAAGTGGCTGCTGCGGTTCCTTTCAAATGAGTGTATTTTGTCAACAACAAACATTATGAGACACCAGATGAATTACAATGCTATTCTCAGAATCCCCAGTATATTACATAACTTTGTGAACTGATATCATGCATAGCCGAGATGACATACTTTTGGCCAAGAAACAATTTGTGCCTGAACTGAACTGCCCCAAACTTCCAACTGTAGGCCGTTAAGGAATGGACCTATGCAAAGAAAATCAGCTTAAGTATACATTATTTACTTTGTTATTCAACAATTACGGAAAGGGGAGTGCTACTCACCATAAAGATGACACGTTGAGTTGCAGATGGGCACAATGAAGAGACTGTTATGCATTAAGCTTCCTGCCAAAGCCTTCATCAGAAAAGAAAAACACACATGCATTTATACAGGCAAGCATGCCTCACACTTGCGTGACTGCTATCTCTGGATGCTCAGGCCCTACTGGAACTGAAACACGTGGAAGGGGAGCAACAATCTGTAGTGGAGCAGGGAAGGGACAGCGATAGCAGGGTACAAGGGGGGAAGAGGAAACAGTGCTGCCTGGCAGAGTGTGCAGGGATTAGAGTTGTCAAACAAGAAAGGCTACCTGATGCAGTATCGGGAGACTGGGGAGGGAGGGAAGGGGAAAAAAGGGAGTGGAAAGGAAAGGAGTAGAGAAGGGGAAAAGATTGGCAGAGAGCAGTGCCCAATGAGGGTGAGGGGACTTCAATTGGAAGGAGGTGGTAAGACAAAGGAGGCTGAAATTGTTGGGTAGAGGGTGTGGGGACAGTAGGTTACCATAGGTTGAGGCTGTGATAATTTTGGGAGCGGAGAATGTGTTGTTAGGATAAATTCCATTTGCACAGTTCAGTAAAGCTGGAGGATAGAATCCAGATGGCCAGGGTTTTGAAGCAGCCATTGAAATCAGGCATGTTACGTAACAAGGTGGTGTACTTTGCTCATGGCCACAGTTTGGCAGTGGCCATTCATCCTGGTGGACAACTGGTTGGTAGTCTTACCAATATAAAAACCTGAGCAATGATTGCAGGAGAGATGGTACATGACAGGGCTGCCTCCACATGCAGCCCAGCCTCTGATGGGGTAGAATAAACATATGACAGGACTAGAGTAGGAAGTGTTGTGTGGGTCTTCCACAGGGATATGATCCCTGTCGCAAGGGATTGGGATTGGGAGTGGCATAGTGATGGGATTAGGATGTTGTGGATGTTGGTTGGGTGACAGAATACCACTTTAGGAGGGGTGGGAAGGATCTTGGATAGGATGTCACTCACATCAGGTCATGATGGTAGACATTAAAAGCCTTGACGAAGGATGTGGTTCAGTTGTTCCAGTCTGTGGGTTAGTGCCTGTCTGTGAATGCCTTCGTGTGGCCTTCAGCATACTGGGCAAGGAAACTGTCATTGCTGCAGATACACCATTCCTGGGTGGCTAGGCTATATGGGAGGGATTTTTGGTGTGGAAGGGATTGCAACTGTCGAAGTGCATGTACTGTTGATGGTTGGTGGGTTTAATTAGAGAGAGGTGTGGATGGAGCCCTGAGAGAGGAGAGTGCCGTGAGGGTGAACCTATGGCTGTGCCATAGATTTGTTTGTATACCTTCCCTTCAAAGGAGAGATAATTGTGTTTTAGAATATAGTTAGTAAATTTATCCATCTTGCACATACAACTGGGCACTTGCATGGCACCCTCCTATGACAACCTGCTAATGGACCATCTAGAGCAAACGTTCCTAGCTTACCAAAACATCAAACCCCTGATATGGTTCAGGTTCATTGATGATATATTCATGATGTGAGCTCAGGGATAGGACACCCTGTCCTCATTCCTTTACAGCCTCAATGCTTAACGCCGTCTCTCCCATCCGCTTCGTTTGGTGCTTCTCAACCCAGCATGCCACCTCCCTGGACATTGACCATTGCCTCTCTGAGGGCTCCATTGACAACTCTGTCTGCATTAAGACCACTAATAGTACCAGCATTTCAACAGTTGCCACCCTTTCTACATAAAAAAAATACCACCCATACAGCCTAACCACACGGGGATGGCATATCTGCAGTGAAACCGCTCCCTTGTCCACTAAGCTGCAGGTCTCACAAAGGCCTCCACAGACAGGCACTACCACCAGACCTAGTCTGCAAATAGCTTTCCTGTGCCATATCCCCCCACACCCCAAATCCTCCCACCATCCCCAAATACCAGCTACAAAGGAGTGTCCCCATCATCACCCAGCACCACAACAACTGAACCACATCTCATCATCAGGGCCTTCATTATCTATCATCATGCCCCGATATGACGGCATCCTTCCCACCACCCCTAAAGTGGTATTGTGTTGCCCACCCAACCTCCACAACATCCTAGTCCATCCATACACCACTCTCAATCCCAACACCTTGCCACAGGAATCGTGCCCCTGTGGAAGACCCAGGGCCAAGACCTGCCCAATCGACCCACCCACAACTACCTGCTCCTGTCCTATGACAGGTTTGTCCTACACTATTGGAGGCTGGGCCACCATTGAAAGCAGCTATGTCGTGTACCAGCTCTGATGCAATCATTTCTCAGCTTTTTACATTGGTATGACTACCAACTAGCTATCCACCAGGATGAATAGCCACTGGGTCACTCCATACTAAGTCATCCAGAGTCCTACACCCACTTGTCACAGATGTTTATGAAAATTTATGTTTGAATTGTACACATATTAAGACAAGTAAATTATTCCAAGTTTCATCCAATTCTAACAAGTCACTGTTTAATGTTTTAGGCTAATTGTATTTCCAAACGTGATTGAGACGTAACTAAAGCCTGCTGGCTTTTACAGAATTTGAAGCAAAATCATTAGTTTTGAAGTTTCCCTTGGAAGTTTCACTGTTTTGTTCTAGATTAAACACTGAAACTGATAGATCTACAAAATTCCAATTTATAATGTTCATCCATATTGAAAAACTGTACTGAAACTCAAAATATTGTTAATTTCAAAATTGTGATGTAGGCATAGAAAATAATGAATAGTTAAAATCTCTCTCCAGATAACCCAATACAACCATATATTTTCCAAAACAGCATGAATTTACCTTTCA